>NC_143527.1:7223538-7373538 GCF_031878675.1 Megascapheus bottae
ATTTTCTTAACCCTGAGAATAGTTTCTTTTTGTCTGTGTCTTCTGCTTATTCCTTTCTTATTAAATCTTGGATTTGAAGTCCTTTTCCTTTTCTTGTAGTAATTCTTCCATTCATTTGGCTTCAATCACAAATATTTCTAGTATATAGAGTGTCATATAACTACAAGGCTCTGAGAATAAAATCCAAATGAAAAAAAAACTTTTTAATGCGGTTTATCACCTATTCTAAAATTTTTTAGCTTAGAAAAATGTGGCCTATTGTTAAGCTATGTATATTTTCAACATATCAGTTGAAAAGCCAATCTTATGTGTGTTTTAAGAAAAAGGTAATTATTTTAAGAGTTACAGAGAAGTCTCCAATTTGTTTATAAGATATATATATATATGTATGTGTGTGTTTGTGTGTGTATATATGCATACATATCATAAGGTTCATATTATCTGTGGAGATTAGCACAGAAAATATACACCTGTACATCAAACACACTTCCTGTGGGAGACCCCGGTTTTATTTTATCTGAGACAGGCATACCTTAGGAGTAACAAAATTTAAGATTTATAGTAAATTTTCAGTATCTTTAGTGATATCCATGTTCCAATGGCCATATGCATTTGTCTAGATTATCAGTTCCATATTTCAGCTGGGAAAAGGGGAATCTTGCTCTCTCCTTCTACTATGGTTTTTCTCTGCCATACTTGTTCTTATGTTGGGATTGAATGGACCTAAATATTATGGAAGAGATGTTAGGTAGATAAACCTACAAACTGGAAACCTAAGTTGGAGAAATTTCCAAATTACGCAGAAACTAAAAACTCCTAAAATGAAAATACATGTGAATAGGAAGTTTATTCAGCAAAGATTTGATTGAAAATGTAGACAAAATTAATAGTCTCAAAGAAGTACAATAATAAATTGAAATAAATCTGACACTCAGATGCTAATTATAATGAAAAATGATTTCAGATCACACCAAATCTATAATTCATGTAAGGAAATGTAAATTTTGCATACATGTAGTGAATAACTTTGTGTTCTTGTTTAATATAGTTACTGAAGTAAATCACATAAACATATTGGAAAACATTTCAAATTTCTTACAGGTGTCACACAAAACAGAAAAAAAAGATTACAATCTACACATTCTTAAATCCAGAGCCAATGTCATATGAGTCATAAGCACTCTGGGACAGTACTCAGTCCCTGAGTTCAAACCCCAAGTCTTGCATATAAAGCAAGAAAAGAAACAAACTTGTCAAATGGGAAAGCATGAAAAATACTTGGTCAAGTATTCGATGGAGAAAGCATTATAAAACCTAGTAGATAGCTACCTAATATAAATATTTTAAATGAATTTTCAGAGCTTTGTAATATTTCTGGCATTCAATGTCAGTATGATATTTTAGAAGTTCACAATAATTTTCTGCTCATTTTTATACTGCATTCTCATTTGTAATTTTCTATTCTCTTTTTATTAAGAGAATTACATTACCCTTGAGTACATGTGAACTTTAGTGTCCACAAAACTATGCTTGTGCTTGTTTTAACTTATTTTTCAGGCTGAATTTAGCATACTAAAAACCAGAAAGAATTTAGTTAGAAAAGGTAAGTGTGTAAAACTGGACTTTTGCTTGAAAATAGATGAGATGTGTTCAGAGATTTTTGGGATTTCCACAAAACAAATCAAATTAAAATAAAAATTGATTTTCCAAATGCTATTTTAAAATATTTATGAGAGTTTTTTCTTCTTGGGAAGGAGTTAAATTTACCAATTATTTTAAAAATTGCTTTATAAAATATCAGCAAATCAAAATAGGCTCTGATTTTTTTAAACATTAAATTTTAGGAGCCTATAAATGTAATTTCAATGGTATATGCTAAATCCCTTTTTTTAATGGTGTTTGGGAGGAAAGCAAAGAAAAATGCTTTTTACTAATTCTCATAATGGAAGGGAATAGACTTAGTCTTTTCAGCTGAGCTGAATGGGAAAAGTTGAATACTATCCTAGGAGATATGAGGTGGAACATTCCCCAAAACATGAATTAAAAATTATACTTGAATAACAAGGATCTATAAAATATCCACGGAAGACATTAATAAATATTAAACAGTGAATATAGAATCATGCAACAATTTACTTGGGCTCTTAACATTTTATATACATTTGTTCATATCCTTATCAACCTCTTCTCTTTGTACATGTTGAGTTAAACAGATCTTATATTTCCTCTCTCCCTGTCATATTCTTTGTGAATGGTGTGTAAATAAAGTTGGGGAAAGCTGCCATATGTCCAAGTTTTCCCTTCTCTGGACCAAGTTGCTTGTCTTCAAAGCAAAGCATTAAAACCCTGTGCTGAAGAGACATCAATATTTATCTCAAGCTAATTATGCAGAAGCAACATTTGAGGCAACCTGGCATGTCCTTGTATCTGTGGCTAAATGAGAGGCCTTGTAGGTCTGTTTGGTGACAAATCACAACCTTCGTGCTTTCTGGAGAAATGCTGTACTTGACAGCTTGCTGAAACTGCTCTTTGGAAAGAAATTCAGCAATCCATTCCCTTCATAATTGATAATATCTCATATAAAACCATTTTTGTAAGTACAAATACAGGATATCATTTGTAAGGAAGAATCTAAAAACCAATGACAACTGAAAGAGAAAAGAACACGGTAAGATCAGTCTGGGTATACTATATCAGTCGTCACTTTATATTATCTGTGGGATACCAGGCCAGCCTCTACAGTCAGCTGGCCTCCCTCAAAGCACCGTGATTCCACTGATGGCTCATTTACTTTTTTCCTCTTAAAAAGCAGTAAAGGTGATGTACAGAGGGCTTACAGTTACATAAGTCAAGTATGTAGTACAGTTCTTTGTGAACAATGTCAATCCATCCATTTTCTCCCACTTCCCCCCCTTCTGACTCCTTTCTCTCAAGTAATATTAATTCATTTCCAACACAGTGACTACTGAATATCACTGCTGAATTGGTTCAGCTTTTGTCCCACCATTTTTATGCTTCCGCTTCCGCTTCCCCATCCCAAGTCAAATAAACTTACTTACAAGACAAAGGATCCAGGGATCAAAATCATTGAAAAAGGGGGAAAGGAAAAGAAACACAGAAAGTAAAATAGAAAATCTCTTTCTTTCTTTTCTTGAACTACATTTCTGAAATCATTACCTTATATGATCCTAGGCACATAGCTATTGGCTTGTTTCCTTTAAACAACCATTTTATTTCTCTGTGCCTTTGTTTCTCAACAAAAATGATAGAAATAATATTCATACAATGGGCTTTTTAAAGTGATTATTAGCAGAACTTTGCAATGCTTTACCACTTAGACAGTCCTTCAATTCCTATGACTGATTATATACAATATATAATATTTTATTTTTCCTATGTTTTACTGCTTTTTCTAGAAAGTGAAACTGCATTAATTACTGGAAGTTTTATAAAATGTTAGGATATTTTAGGGAGGATATAATATAGAGGGTATTATAATGTCATCAGTGTAGAATGATATCAAGCAAAGGAGAAATAAATTGTTTGCTCCTATAATCCTGGCTATTGAGAACTGCCACAGTCTGCCAAATGCAATCAGTAGAGCCAGGGAATCCAGTGGTGCAGTTTGAATCACTGGGTAGATAGAGAGCCATCAGTATAGTTTCATTGCAGGAAATGATGAAAGCCAATAAGAGAAGACAGAAGATTGAGCTTCCAGCTAAAGATTTCAGACACAGGAATTCAAATTTTCTCTCTTTCTGCTTATATTCAAAGAATTCAAAGAATTCTGCAACACCTAACCAATCACCCCGGTCAAGGAAATCTTTCTTCAGCCAATAATTCATTTGCTAACCTATTCTGGAAACATTCTCTCAGTAATGTCCATAGGTAAGGTTATGGGGCATTGAATAATTTTGATAAGTGAACATGCAAAAATGACTATCATAGGTGTAAACTAAGACCTTTATCTTTGTTTGCTTATGTGAAAATGTGTAGAATTAATTCGATATAACACATTGAATTTTATATATGAACTGTCAATAAAGTCTGTATCCTTGATGGGAAAAAGGACTTTGAGTGATCAGCTGAAATTTACCACCTTGTGGATCACATCTTCCATCATAGTCATTGACGATCTTTTAGTCCTGAATATATAGTGTGGTTTCTCCAAAACCCTGGGGACAATTAGGGTTCTCAGTTCCTGTTTTTAGATCATAGCTTGAGTCTTGTCATCAGTAACTACAACTCTTCTTGAATCTCCTTTATAACATCCCCCTTATCTTTCATCACCTGTAGGATTTTGTCTTAATTCGAATGCTCATTTGTATTGGATATCACCATCCTTTAGGATTTACATATGGGCTCTTTCATTCTCATGCCTTCATCTCTCCCTTCTTTTTTTTTAGTGTCTTGTTCTCATGAAACCCTCTTCCTTCTCACAGCCATCACCCACTACTCTTGCTGTGACCTTACTTAGTCAGTACTGCTTAAATATAATTTCACCTACTCTGCATCTCTACTTGAAACTAAACATGCTAAATGCAGACTTGGTTCACTGATGGGTCTTAAATTCAAGAATTTCCTTATCGTCGATTCAGTCTTTGATGTTCCCTCACATGCCCGTGGTTGACTTGCATATTCACATCTGCCTCGGAGGCACTGCCCCGGTGCATCCTCTCTCTTGAATACTTAATGTCTGCTCTCCGCAATGATGGCTTAGCTTTTCCTTGAATGAGGAAAGGAACCGAGCACAAACTCAAGATTCAGAGACTCTCAGATTCTCAGCACTTCTCAGTAATCAATATTTCATCCTTGTAAATTGGGTGAGCTCTCGGTGCTTCTAGCAAACACCAGAACTACTGTCAACTTTCACTACCCAAGGAATGTAAAATAGCAATTCCTCTTCCATTTTTACAACTGCCAAAATGCACTTTAGATCTTATTTCTATGATTATAAACATACATTGGCTTCATTATTATCTGTAGCAAAAACTCAGTTCACTCCTATTCTTCATAACAAAATAACACGGAAATGCATCATGGCTGATTTTCATTCTTAAAAGCTTTCCAATTGCAGCTTATAAACAGGAAAAAAATCACCTCCAATTTTAAAATATGATATTCAGGGTTAAAAAGTCTTCTTTAATACCTGGATTTGACATGCCTCAAACATTTTCTACAGATCTTTAGAACACAACTATTTTTAGTTTTTTTTCCTAGCTCTTCAGTCTTTAGGATTTTTCAGAATCTTCCTTGTCTTGCATCTTCTCATTCTTTCTCTTATTTGATTACTTTTTGAATCCTGACTTTTATTTCCTGGTTCATATTAAAAATGGTTTGAGTCTGCCATTTAGTCTCCAATTTACATATGACATTCTTGCAAGTCTGTTTCTTCTGTACTATTTTCTCTCATTGTTCATGCACCTCTTGCCTTCTTGAAGTTGTGTTTCCTTGTGTTCAACACAACAGTCACTTCAGTAGAATACTTTGTGTTGTACACAACAAAAAATGGAGCCTATTGGTCAAGGATGAAAAAGATCAATAGATGTCCACCTAATCTAATTTCAGATGCAAAGACTATTTGAAACTAAAGAGAAATAAAAGTGAGTTTAGCCCAACATTTTAGAAATCACAGCACTTAGAAAATTGTAACAACAAATGTCACTGAATTGCATGATATTAGAAATTATAATCAACTGAAATGATACAAATACAATTAAAAGTTGATAGGGAGTATGGCCTAGTGGTAGAGTGCTTGCATAGCATGTACAAAGCCTTGGTTCGATTCCTTGGTACCACCCACACAGAAGAAGCCAGAAGTGGTGCTGTGGCTTAAGTTGTAGAATGCTACCAGTGCCTAGGCCCTGAGTTCAAGCCCCAGGACTGGTTAAAAGAAAAGAAAGTTTGGGAGACTGGGAGTTTGGCCTACTGGTAAGAGTGCTTGCCTAGCATGCACAAAGACCCAGGTTCAATTCCTCGGTACCATATATATATAGCTGGGAATGGTGTTATGTCTCCAGTGGTAGAGCTCTAACCTTGAGAAACTCAAGGACAGTGCTCAGACCTGGAGTTCATGGCCCAGGACTGCCCCCCCAACCAAAAAAAAAAGAAAAGAAAAAAATTGAAGATAATTATACCTAAAATCAATATATGAGAGAAATGATTCTTTTCTGATTTGTCTATTTATTGCATTTAACACATGGTTTGTTGTGTTTTCTAGGCTCAAGCTCTTGGGCTCAGAACATCCTCTTGTTCTAGAATAGCTGTAACTACAGACAGGGACCACCATGCTTGGTTACAATCACAGATTTTGTGTGTTGTAGGCAGTGATTGAAATCATGCCTTCACCTCTTATTTTCTTTGTTTTTATTCAGGAGAGAAATGAAGTAGATCAGAGAAATTTGAATGGAAATTTCCCTAGGTGCGGGCATTGTGCCACATGTATTTTCAAGAAGTGCAAAGATTGTTCTTCTGATCGAATACCCTGACATGCAAACCATATCGCTAATCTTCCTGCAAACCAAACATTATCATTATGGCCTATCTCCTAATAAATGATATGGATAAATGTTCAGGTAAATAACTACTTGGTAGACAACAAATGAGTAGAAAAACAATTTTGTGGAATTCATTCAAGAAATTCAGAAGAAAGCATAGCAAAATAAGGTTGACTAAGGGTTACTGTCGTTCACTGATTATCATTCATTGATTCTGAATTTAATTAAGTTCAAGTAAGTTACAAATATTGTTTATCTTTAAAGCTTTTTTTGCAAGATAAACTTTGATAGTATTTTAACCAGTAATAGAATAAAAATACAGCTTTCAAAAACAGAAATAGAATTAAAGAACTAAAAGGGCCAGTCTCAATATATTTCTTTAAGAATTAGCATATCTATTTCCTGGAATCTCTTGTAATGCATTTCTTTTCAAAGAAAGACTAAGGCAATGTTTAAGGCTGAATCTTCATTGCTTTCAGTAATGGAAAAAGCAGAGACCTGGGAATATGATAATAACTATGAATACTGTCATCTAAGGCTCATATACCTGAAAAATTAGCATCATATACTGAAATTTTATGCATTTTGGTCTATGCTTGAGGAAAAAAATTACCATCTGCTTCTACTTGCTCTTGAAAGCTTCCTATAAACACAGAGAAAAGAAGAGGGAAGCAACAACATTTTCTGGGCCTTGTTTTGCTACATGTATTAGTAATATATGGAGAGGACAAAGGTAAGGATGGCAGAATGGGATGCTGGGTGATGCCTACAGACACTAAATATTCAGAGGGTGTGTGGGTTCAATGCTTGTCTTGTAGGCATTGTTTTCTATCAAAGGAAACACCTAAAATGACCTACTGGTAGCTCATACCTATATTCCAAACTATTCAGAAGGATGAGAGCAGAGAATCTTAGTTCAAAATCATCTCAGTCAGCAAATTCCACCAGATACTTATCATGAATGACTCAGAAAAAAAACAACAACTACACGGAAATGGAGCTATGACTCAGTTGGTAGAGTATTAGCCTTATGCACAAAAGCCTGTGGTCAGCAAGCAGGTCCTGAGTTCAAGCCCTACGTTTTGATAAATGTGTGCTCATGCACACACACACACACACACACACACACACACACACACACACACACACACACAGATGTTAACATTTACGCATGTGGTCAAACTTATCCCTGCTTTGCTGACCTTTACCATTTGTTCTGCACCAGATAAACCTCTTAATAATTTGGTAAAAGAGACTCTTAAATAAAGCTGCAGTAATCCGTATTGTTCATAAATTTTATGAAGTAATTGGGCCATAGGGCCCATTAATTTCTAAAAAAGAAAAAAAAGAAATTGTTTTACCAGATATAAATATCATGGTAATTTTCCTCTTGGAGAGTTGTTTTTAATATAGTCAATTTTTACTGAAAATCAACAGAAAAAAGGAATAAGCATTTGATGTTAGCAATTTCACATTTATCCTGAAAATTATCCTGGTTCTATTTGCTACGTTAAGTGAAAACTTGGCATGGTCTCTGGGGGGCCCAGGCCTGAGCCAGATCCTAGCTCCTCAGATCTTCACTACCTATCTAAATTTCACACTTAAGGCTTTGGACTTGCCTGGAGAGGATCCGCCTTTGTATTAGGCAACTGTTCCGCTGTTATTCTCTTTTCTCTGTTACTAGGTTTCCCAATTTGAACCCTCATTGCCAATATGTGTTCTACATTCAATAAAACCTTTTTTATATTGAAAGTGAATATATTTCTGAGCTACACTTTAGAGCCTATGCATCAATAAGTTTTTTTCATATATTTTTATTGTAATTAATAGAAGGGTTATATTATATTCACCAGATAGAAGGTGCATTAATTCACAAACATTGATACACTTTCTCATGTCTTGGTCCCCACTTCCCTTCCCCCCCGACACTCATCTTGTTTCCCCCTTCCCGATCCAATTTCAAATAACCAAATAAGCATATATACAGTATATTAGATAACAAGGTGAAATACTGTAACAATATGAGATAACCAAGGGATAGCAAAAGAGATGAGAGATAACATAGTACATTAAGGACAACAATCACTCATTATATGGCTTTTGTTTCTATATCCTGGAGGTCCTTTCATGTAGCATCATACTATATAGCCTTATGTATCTAGGTTTTGTTCTGTTGTAAATCTCTGCTAGGAGACCCCAAGGTTTCTACTGATTATGACAAATGAGAGAAACCATTGAGCCTATCTTCCTTTGAGTCTGGCTTAAGTTTTTTAATTGATGTTTCTCCACTGACTTTCACCATGAGAAGTTGAAATCACTTCCAATATATCCTAGATGGATGTGATCATGTTGCACCATAGTAGTTTTTAAAAAGTCTGGAGATTGAAATTACTCTCACATGGTATACAGGTTTGTCTCATAATACATTCAAGTTCATTTCCTTTTGATGACATAGAGAATAACTTATAAAGAGAAGTAAAATTCTTCAAGGAATAATTTTTGCACTGCTCCAGAAATTATATATTTAATATTTCCTCTCATAGTCTTGTTATAAATATACATCTCATAATTTGAGGATTATGTGTATTTTTTTACAAAATTCCTCATAAATTATACATAGATAGATGATAGACAATTTTAATATTCCCCTGCAACATCAATGTGTTTGATGTAAAAAGATTAAGTTAAGTAGTTTTAGGAAACTTCTTGATATAACAGTGGTTTTTGGCATGTAAGGTGATATAGAAAATAGACTTTGGCTGGTTGAGCTTTTCCCACCTATCAATTCACATTCCTAACGTGGAAAGATTTTGGCCTCAAAATCTCGTCTGTCACTCAGTCCTGTACTTTTGTGGGACACATGAATATCTCACATGCATAAAGAATGTCTTAATGAGGATTTGATTCCAATCTTAGAAAATTGATTTTTTTCTTCTTGTTTTGTAATAGAATACATCGCCTAAAGAAATTTAACCCTGACTATTCTTGACTCAGAACTCTGTAAGATTGAGTGCTGTGATTTTGTAAAGTAAATTAGGTTACTACATCATGGCTGTATCAAGTTCAAATAGCTACATATTAGGTTTTTAGCAACAACTATTTTTAGCCTGCACAAACAAGTTTGTTTCTTAGTGCATGAACTTTGTATAATATTTTAACAATTATCGTCAATGCTATTATTTTGAGTCATTCTACATGATATTAGATACACAGAGCTATTTTCTTTGACAAAAATAGATTTATTAAATATCTGAAGTACATTTGTCAGTCATTGCAGCGACAGTCTCAAACATTTTAATGACCATGTTTGCCACAAAATATATGTTTTATTATATAAAATAATTATATATGCAGTATTCTATTCAAATTTTTGCAGTTGATTTTAGAACATTAGAGGAGGTCAATTCTTTATTAATAAGGTTATATATAACAAGAGCTTAAGCAAAGAACACCAGAAAGAAATAATAACTTATTTTTTCCATTGATGTCGACCCTGAAATCCTGGCATTCTTGATTTCCATTTGTGGTGGGTACTGGGGCTTTGTCTTGGATAATTTCCTATGAATATCTATGTTCTGGATGTCAAAATTACCTTGTTCATATTTGTTTCCCATCTCTACTGGGCCCTAGACCATGCCAGAAAATGAACTGATCAGTTAGCTTATGTGGCATTGTGAGTTCATGAGGACTTGCTTCAAGTTCCTCACGCAAAGGAGCACTCAATTTGAAGATTTTCTGGAGATGGACTTTTTCCACCTGTATCACAAATTGTACCATAGCTTTAGTGTTGCTTCTTTTCTCAGTTACATTGGGTTCCTACAATGTTCTTTAGGAGCAGAAACCATTTCAATAAATACGCATTGAGTAAAAAAAATGCACAAATTTGAATATATCCTAAAAGACTTGACCTGATGACTCTATGTGACTGAGGCACATAGACAAGGAATAACCAATAGTACATTTTCATAAATTTTAAGGCAGAATTAAGAATTTGAGATATTTTAGGGAAAAGGATTTCATTTTTCATTGTTAATTTCTGGCTTCAGAACTTTCTTTTGGCATTATAATCTCCACTGTGCTAACCTGTGTGAGAGACAAGACCCTTACAAACATGTGGAAAAAGGAAGAACACCATTCGTGACATTCGCTTAGCCATTCTATTTGTCA
This sequence comes from Megascapheus bottae, assembly GCF_031878675.1. Classification (NCBI taxonomy): domain Eukaryota; kingdom Metazoa; phylum Chordata; class Mammalia; order Rodentia; family Geomyidae; genus Megascapheus; species Megascapheus bottae. Next base: position 7,234,203 of record NC_143527.1, read on the forward strand.
CTGGGATCCACAACAAGGAGCCAAAGAAATCTCGCCTGCATAAATATTGTGTATCTCAGATAGTCTGTCCCAGCAATGACTCAAACACTATTTATCAATAAATTGAATCTATAGTCACAGAAGAGTTTCTGCTCATGTCCTAAGCCCACACAGAGGACCCTGGTGAGAGGAGATATCTCGTGTATGTATTCATTAATGTTATGGTCTAAAAACAATGCTGTCAATTAATATTTAAATAGTAATAATGAATGCCTGCTGTTATCTGGATTTTTGTTTGCTTTCTGAAGTTCATTTCTTCTATAAGAAACAGGAAGTTTACTTTTGTGCGTTACCATACAAAACAGTATTTCAAAAGAGTGAAAACATTTATTGTTATTTTTGTAATTTAGAGTGAAGGCAGTTAGTAAAGAACAATCAGTCCTTAAAAGATACATCGAATGGTGATAGTTAGAAAAAAAAAGATGAGAAACAATTCCATAGAATGCATGTGGTAAGATATAATTCATTACTAGATATTGTCAGGATTCTTATCCTGTCTTATTTCTTTTCTCATTTTTAGATGCCATATGCTGGCTAAATTTACCAAGAGTTCGGCAATATTTACCTGGTTAGTCTAATGTAGTGCATATATATGTATATATATTAACTGTAAGACAGCAGTGTCTTCAGTTGGTGTCACGAATCTTCTATCATCCACTCTGATGTGGTGACTGCAAGCACAGCCATGTCCAAGTGGTGTCTGATCTACATGGCTTTCAAACACTGACCAAACACGTGTGTTTGGATAACTGTTCATGGTGTAAGAAGGTCTCCAACAGTGCCCCATTGCCATGGGGTGAAACTCACCGTCAACCACACTACGAGAAGCCAGGCTGCACCATACTCTGGTGCCTTGAGTATCTCAGCAAAAGACACTGGCTTCGTTTGCCCAGAAAGATCCTGGCCTTGACCCCTTCATTTTCTGTGTCACTCCATGCTGAGGATTTCAGCTCTTATATGTGATTGCTTCCTCATTTTTCATCTTTAACACCATTACTTTGATAAATCAAATTCCATTTTCACCTAGGCTTCTATCATTTCTCCTGATAGATTTCTGTAGCCATCCTGGCAGCTCCTCTCTCCGTATAAGTTTTTCACACTGCAGTTAAAATCTTGGAATCTGAATCAGTTAATTTATATCAGTAGCTTCTTTCTCTTCCAATTATAAACCTTAAAACAACTGTATCAGCTATCTATTCTCGAAATTCAGTGAAACTAATTAACACAATATCCAGGAAACTGAAACAAAACAGTCATTACCCTTGGTGGCCTGTGTGGGTCAAGGCTGTAGCTGGGGGTCATTGACTGCTGTGGTTGTACACCAGTCTTCTCAAACCTTACTGCAGCACAGTTTTCTTTCAAGTTCACTGATGTAGCCACGTCCTGTTTCAAGTTTCCACTGATGACTGTACAGAGGCTCTAATGCCTCATTTCACAGGCTCTGGGCTGAAAGACAGAAGCAGAGCCCAGGAAATGGAAGTCAAAGGTTCTGTAACATAATCTTCAAAATGCCTGCTGATATCATAGTTACAACAAAATCAGGAGACTAATTTCTACTGCCTGAACAGAAGGAGACAGGAGTCACCTCATCCTCTGACAAGGGTCCAGTACATGAATAAAGATAGAAAGGGGAGGGGATAACGCAGACATAAAATCTAATGCATATCCTACAAAATTCAGAACAACAAGGGAAGGAATGGGTAAGGGATGATGGGTGAGAACGTGGAAAGGGCCGAGTGACACTGGTCAAGATGCATTGCATCCCCTGCTTTGTTGAATGGTAATTCCTTTGTATAACAACTTCAAGACAATGATAACTGTAGCAATAATGAACGACAATAAAGTAAGATAAAATCACTACCTCATTTTCTTTCCACATTTCCATCTGTTCTCCCTATCCCAGTACCTGCCTAGTCATTTCTGTCACTTGTTTTTCACCAGTGTTACTCTTTCTATATTCACTTTTAGTAGAAAGCCTTTCACTACCAGTTGTGTATACTTCGATGTTGCTCATTTTCCATAATTTACATTTCTTCTCCTTTAGTTTTTCTCTACTTCTACCACTCTACTTCTTTTCGTAAGGCTGCAATAAAGGACGATTGAAAAGGGTGATTTTCAAGATGGCATATTGCTGACAAGTTCCCCTCTCCTGTGACTCTGAACCAGAAAGAAGCTTTCAGGTGTGCGGCCACAGGGAGAGATGAGTGAGCTGGTAACGTAGAGAAGGACACCAGGAGCATTATAGATCGTAGAAAAAACAAAAATCATATATTGAACTCTTAAGGAATCGAAGAGCAGATCTCGATTGGCAAAAACACTGTTGGAGCCAGAGCCAGAGCCATCCTGCCTGCTAAATGCTTCATCCCACATCCCTATGACTCTTTCCAGAAAGTCCACACATGTAGCTGCTGTTGAGGTAAAACAAAAGAATTTTAATAAAATAGGGAAAGTTGTGCTCTGAGCGGGTCATAAGTATAACCACTGGCGGGAAAGGGGAAGCTTCTGGAGCGGTGACTGAGTCCTGACTCAGTGGTTACACTTGGAGATCCTGTGGCTCACCCATCTGGGACAAGCTCACTGAAAACCAAGCCAGTTCCCCCAACTCTGGGAGTTAGAAATGCCGGGAGATCTTGCTGCATCTCAGCCAAACATCTGCCCTTAGTCCACAGCTCTTCTGCTCATTGAGGACCAAACTTCACTAACCCAGAACTATGTGTCACAGGGGTGAACACAGCAAGGGAAGTTCAGTCACCCAGGACTAGAGTCTGAAGAACTCTCCAATCTAGGAGCAGAGAAGCCAGGCACACTTTACCTTGCCAAAGAACAAAGACTGACTTCAAAAATGGTTTCTCTGAGTTTTATTTTCTTCTATGTATGGCCTCTGTTAAATTTTTCTTTCTCTAATTCTCAGATCATTCTACTCATGTTTTCATCTCTCATTTGTTTTTAGTGTTTATAATATTTCTATCCCTTCCCCAAATAATTGAACTGTATTTCTACGTACCAGTATGTTGTTTAGCCTCATCCATCAGATTTCACTCACATTCTACTTAGCTACTTTTTTCATATTTCCACCTTGTTTTGATGACAGTTATTCATTCCTGTGCCAGAAAGCTTTAACTTTCCTTAACCTCTTTAGTACAATGTAAGATTTCTACTCCAATGTACACCGGGTATAACTGATTTCATAACTCAGGATGCCAAAGGCATCTTATTTTATGCAAGTATCTCCACTAGGATCTTCCAAACCACATAGAACAGTTTAAGGAAAGTATGTTAAAAGGAAAAAAAAGAGCCCCATAGAATGAATTAACTTCTGATGAGTAAAAAAGTCTCATTTAGACATGCAAAATAAGAAAATACAAAGTAAGGTGACACCTCAAAAGTTGATGAACCATACAATAAAGTGTCTGAGAGATAGTGAGGGGATGAAATGTAAGACTTTGAGATAATATACAAAAAAGAATAAGAGTTAAATGTCTGGTCTTTGAAAATATAAGCAGAGCTAATATATTCTTTGCAAATCTTAGTAAAAGTGGGAGAAATTAAAAAAAAAAACTAGATATAACAATGAAATCCAACATATCATGTGGGAATATACAGAAACCTATATAAATAAACTGAGAGAAACCTAGAAGAAAGATATTAACTTATAGATGCATAAGACCAGCCAAAATTGAACAAAAATGATCTGAATAGGTCTCCATTAATCATTGAATAGAGAGTCATCAAGAGTGTCCCCATAAAAACGTAATCACCACAGAATTTACCTGACATTTAAGGAAAATTTTGTATCAACACTCTTCAAGCTTTTGGTGAAATATAAAAGTAAGGCCCTACCAAACTCATTTTATGAAGAAAGAATTATATTCATTCCAAAACAGAAGAGACTTACAAACAAATATCTTTTTAAAAGAGACAATTTTCCACAAACACTTACAAAACATTCAGCAGCATAGTAAAAACATTCTCCAAAAACTTAAAAGCTTATTTAAAACTCATACAAAGTGATCAAGTTAGTTTTATGCAAGCAGAATATTTTGTGTGGTCATGCTGCTTGAACTTGGCCTAGGTGCTATCTCTGTGCTCTTCAGCTCAAGGCCACCCCGCTGCTCTTGAGCAGAGTCCCTCTTCCAATTTGCTAGAGGTTAACAGGAGATAAGAGTCTCAAATCCTTTTGTGCCTGGGCAGGCTTTGAACCTTGACACTCAGATCTCAGCATCCCGAATAGCTAGGATTACAGGCATGAGTCACTGTGCCTAGCTGCAAACAGAGTTGTTTGAAGAGAATTTTTTGAAGAAATTATTTTGATGGAAATGTGTGAATGAGAAAAACCAGCAAATGTTACTGAAAGAGGAGTTTATTGAAGTATTTACAATATATATTTGTATGCATCCACAATATGCATGCTTAATGTATATGTATGTTTATATTTATATGGATTAAGAATTCCAAACATGATCAAAACAGGAGAGGAAGAATGTGAATAGAATAGAAGGGGAATTTATTCAAAATCTACTACATGAATCTGTGCATAATAAAATAGACTCATACTGAGAAGAGTAAAAAATGAAATAAAAATTTAAAAATCTGCATTAAATTTTTCTTATTGAAAATTAATAATATAGTTAGAAAGAAAATGACTGTATGTGTCCTAAAACATGTGAATCATGCTTGCAATAAAAATACTAATTTTATAATATTTGAAATGCAGATTTAACTTTCATCTTCCTTGTTATTTTTATTTTTTATTTTTTCCAAAATATAGCAATCCTACTTGTAAGAAACTTGATAAATTTTGTAGTTTCATAGCCTGGGATGGGCCTATAAATATTGAATATATCAATAAATCATATATGGTAATAATTTTTGTTAATGCCTCTTCAGAAGAAATAGATGATACAATCAGTCAGATTTCCAGTTGTTTAATCAACCATGATCATTGAGAAGGTTATTGTTCATAATTTTAGCCAAGTTTTACCTTGCAATAAAATTATATAAAATATTTACAATGAAACAATTTTCCTTCATTTAAGAAATCCTGTACTTATGGCATGGAGCATGGCCTAGTGGTAGAGTGCTTGCCTAGCATGCAGAAAGCTCTGGATCAAATTCCACAGTACCACATGCACAGAAAAGCTGGAAGTGGCGCTGTGGCTCAAATGGTAGAGCGCTAACCTTGAGGAAGCTCAAGGATAATATCAGGCCCTAAGTTCAAGCCACAGGAATGGCAAAAAAAAATCTATGTTTAATTACTTTCTTTAAAAAGAGGTCCATTGACAATCAGTGACAAAGATTTTCTTGATAATTTTTTTGTTTTTTTTCCACATATTTTATTGTAATTAATAGATGGGTTACATTATGTTCACCAGATAGAAGGTGCACTACTTCACAAACATTGATACGCTTTCTCATGTCTTGGTTCACATTTCCCTCCCCCCACCCCACCCCTCATCTTGTTTTCCTCCCTTCCCTAACTGATTTCAAATAACCAAATATGTATTTATATAATTTATCAGATAACAAGGTGAAATACTGTAACAATATGAGATAACCAAGGGACAGCAAAAGAGATGAGAGATAACATAGTACCTTAAGAACAACAATCATTCATTATATGGCTTATGTTTCTATATCCTAGAGATCCTTTCATTTAGTGTCATACTATATGGCCTACGTATCTATGTTTTGCTCTACTGTAAATTTCTGCTAGGAGAACCCAAGGTTTCTACTGATTATGACAAATGAGGGAAACCATTGAGCCTATGTTCCTTTGAGTCTGGCTTACTTCACTTAACATGATTTTTTCTAAGTCTTTCTATTTTCTTACAAATGGGGCAATGTCATTCTTTCTGACAGCAGCATAGGATTCCATTGTATATAAATACCACATCTTGTTGATCCATTCATCAACTGAGGGGCATCTGGGTTGGTTCCATATCTATGTTATGGTAAATAGTGCTGCAATGAACATCGTTGTGCTAGTGGCTTTAGTATGTCTTTGTTTCTGTACCATTGGGTAAATGCCAAGTAGTGGAACTGCTGGGTCATAAGGGAGCTCTATGTTTAGTCTTTTGAGGAACTGCCATACTGCTTTCCACAGTGGTTGAAGGAGTTTGCACTCCCACCAACAGTGTAGTAGTGATCCCTCCTGACCACATCCCCTCCAGCATCTGTTGTTATTAGATTTCTTGATCCTGGCCATTCTAACTGGAGTGAGGTGGAATCTTAGAGTTATTTTGATTTGCATTTCTTTTATGGCCAGAAACGTCAAACATTTCTTCATGTGTCTACAGGATATTCTTATTTCTTCTTCAGAGAAGACTCTCTTTAAGACTTTGGCCCATATTTTAATGCGATGGTTGTTTCTTTGGAGATTAGTTTGGGAGTGATTCAGTTTTTTGAGCTGTTGATATATTTTGTCCATGTGACAAAGTTTTTCTTTTCATCCCTTCTAACTTTCTATAATACATGAATTTTAGCTTTGCAAGAAAAAATATATTGATGTCTATGAAAATGTATGTCACCTCTACGTTTCTGGAAGACGCAAAGTACACATGTTCTTTCACATTACCAGCACATTTAAGAAATTAAGATATTTTATGCACAGGATTATAAGGTTTGTTTTTTTAGTTGTATTTCATGCTCCCCCGCCTCCCCTTCACCCTCTTCCATCCCTCCTTGCGAGGTGAAATACACAAAAATATTTCCTTGGAGCATATATTGGATGTAAAGTTTGTAAAATAATGTTGGGCATAATGATTTAAATCCTTAGCCCTGACAAGGAATCATAATGAGCTAAACTAATATCAGCTTTAGAGCATGAAGAATGAGAAGGATCAGTGAGCAAGAGTAGGCAAGGCTTGCAGTGAGTCTTCCTCATTCAGGCACATCCCTTAATTACTGGTTCATTGCAAATGAATTATTACTATAAGCTGTCACATTCACTTAGAACTTCCCTGGAAGGATATAAACAGTACATCAGGGTTTCCATCAAGCATTTCCAGACAGTAAGCTGATATAGAGATAATACAACAGATAACACCCAGGCAACTTAAGACTTAGTGCTCCAAAATCTCAAAAGTGTGTTTTCTCTTGATTCATTTCCCTCTCCCATTGGGATGGAAAAATAAAGCATATCAGAATGACTGTCATTCCAGATAACCCACATATATTATCAACACTTTGTTTCAAATCAGTGTTTTCCAAAAATATTTTCAGCTTATTCTTATAAATAGTCTAAATCATCAGAGATAATTACTAACTAATATTTGTTAATATTTTTAAAAGGAGAACATTTTTCTGTGACATCTTTATGGAGTGATCAAGGCACAGGGGTGTGCTTTATTTATAAAAGAAAATAATCTTCACGACAAGTTTCCAAAATGCTAAATATTTGGAGACATGACATCTGTTACCAGAATTGTGTATCTTTCTTTGGATTGATAGTGAAAAGTCTAATCATTCACTTCATGTATTAATAATAATTTAAAATATCTTAATCCAAGAAGCCATTAATGCCCAAACGTGTCTATATTTCATTTGTGAAGATATTAAGGGAATGAAAGTTCAAGTTTGGTAGAAAAATTAGATATCATTAGACTTGGAGATGTAAATCATATTTTTTTTAGGATGTATACATTTTATCTGTCAAACTAATGCCATAAACATTATACACTTAAAACAGAGGTTCATTTTATCCTAATAATTATATCTTGGTAATCTGCTTCAATGTTTTGTTTCCACTGTGGCTTATTGTGTCCCTTCACTGCCAATCTTTGACACAAACTCTCTTCTAGACATTGGCAAATCTAGAGCCAAGCAAATCGTATTCATGACCTCTTAGGGCTATCAAAACCACAAAGGATGTTTACCTGGAGCTTCTACCTGAATATTAACAAGGTATCTTAGATGTGTATTACCCAAATACTACTCAGAATTCTCTACTCCCCTTCTCAAAAGAGTACTGACACACAAATCTTTATTTCCTGTGTCAGAAAGATAATCATTAGATTGTTTTCTGTGGTAGACTCTTTTTAGCAATTGAGATCATATTTATCTTTAAGTCAGATCACCTCTTTTTGTCCAAATTGAATACTTTGCTATCAAGTGCCTGGCTTGGCCCTCACCGCCCCCCTCCCCCCGCAGCTATCCCATGGTGAATGCCCTCAAGGATTTGTGTGCCTGAATTCATCTTTCCTCTTTTTTTTTTAACCAGAAATACAGAGAGATCTTTTGTAGAAAGATCTGATAATTCCATTCTCTTGGTGAAAATGGCTTTTCAGAGTTTATTAGAGAAGACATTGATGTTTGTTTTGGCCACACATATGCTTCACATTCTGTTTTTATAACATTCACATTTTACACCACATCTTATAGTCACTTTTCGGCCAGTTTTTGCTGCACTGGATCTCTGATCCTCCACGAAGGTAAGTCAACTCTTGGTTCCAAAATATCCTTTTCTTTTCCAGATTGATTATCACTACTGATGCTGCATGTTATGTCATTTCTTCACATTGTTTCTTTATCTACTTAAATATCAACTTCTCAAGGAAGATTTCCTTATCACTTTGTCACTGTATGATCTCTGTGGAAGAAAATCCGTGCAACAATACAGATATTATTCAAATGTACTGATATAGCAAGACATTCAATAAACAATATTGATTCAACTCCACTGAAACAGAATGGATAATGGTCAGTGAGATTTTGGGGCATTTGTTTACTGATATAATTTACCCAGAGATAAACTAAACTTTTTCCTAACTTCAAGACAAGAGGTATATTCACAACCTGGAGCAGGGACCCCCAACTAAAGAACTGACTATTCTCCAAGAAAAATGGTGTCTGGAAACTTTACTGGGTGTGCAGATGTCTGATATTTTTAAGGGTTCCTTTATACAGGGACAGTGCCCATAGGTCATCAGGAAAAGTTGTTAAGGGATATAAAACTGTCAAGAAGGGGTTTAAAATATAAGCATCTAAAAGAAGCCTAGCAAGAGTTTACAACTTCAGTTTACTAAAGTAAATGATCTAAAAAAGTTCAGGAGCCTTGAGTCAAAACAAAGCTGTTTAGAATTCATTCAAATTTAGTAGAATATTTGAATGTTCACTTCTCTTATTTCCTACTTGATCATTTAACTCAAGTTTCCTTCTTTTCTGTAAGCCTTGGTTATCATTTTGGTATTTTTTCTTGCATGAGAAAATGACATTTTCTATGGGATTGACAGCTGGATTGGAAGAATGTAGACCCATTTGTGGTATACATTAGGTATATTTTGAATTAGTTTTAAATTAATGGTACCAATAAACCATTTTAGCATAAGAGTAAAATAGGTATATAAAATATATAAAAGTACAGAAAAATACATTTGGAAAGCTAAAAAGATCAGTAACTATACAGACTGTACAACAGAAGATAGGAATATTAATATAGGCGCAAATACACTTTGTCTTTCTTATGTAGGAATAAATCTAATTGAGTCCATTTAAACATAACTAAGAAAAATTCTTTTTATAGCTCAAATGCTTACACGAAGAGCAGTCACTAAACATAAGTTTTGAAGCTGAACTCCAGGGGCTCTTTACAGGAACCAGGAGCTGAATGTTAGACTCATTACAGGGACTGCCTATCAGTCACTATCTTAAAAAAAATCACGGATCTGCATCCTATGAACTGAAAGATTAAAAGGAAATATTGGGGCTTCCCACTCCTGTATATTACACATATTTGATGCTGGCATTAGTTTTTCAAATGTCTCCTCAGATGAGATATTCCTTTTGATTTAAATGCTTACGTAGGACTATGATATGGGTTGTTTCTTAAGAACATCCAATTTCCCACTTCTGCAATGATAGCCCTAATTTTACAGTAGAGAGAAATAAGATGGAACTTCTTCCATCTGCTAAGTATACTTCATAAAATGTAGTAATTGCGAAGGACTTTCACCGAACACTGCTTGGCGCGATGCAATCACTGTGTCACTTAGAGATGGACGTGGAACACGTTATTCAATTCCTCCATACCCCTTTAATTTGGGAACTCTGATGCCATTTAGGCGCAACACATTGTGTCAAAATATCTTCAAAATACCTGAATGCCACCATTTCCCCAGTCCACAGGGCTGTATGACCTGTGTGATATGCCCAAAAGTTAGTTGACCACATGGGTTATGACAGTTATGTGCAATGATTTTCGAGAGGCCCCATTTCACCATCAGTCAATACACTGTGCACTCCTGAACTAATTTCAGGCCTGGAAACCCGCAAGAAGTTAAATATTTTGCATCGTTGTTTCTAAGGAATTTTAAACTCTCCATGATTTGTGCCCTTTTGTATAACTAGAGAGACATGTTATTGGCTCGTCCATGTCTTTGGACTATATGGTAACTGACCTAAGGCACTGGGCAGTTTACAAAGTATTTATGTAAAGTTGGTTCTATTCATGGCAGTAATTATATTCACTTTGTTTATAGAAGGTGCTACCATACGCCTGTTACATCCATGATTTTGTTATTCCTATTTATATAACCCAATGCCATTGGCAGCTCCTTTATTTATAATAGTATGTTAGTAAATCACCACATTGCTCCTAGAATAATTTTATAACATTCTCATTTGGGCATTTCATCCTGCTTTCATGTGAAGGCCAATTGTATGGTTTTCCTGAAACAATGAGTAACATTATAACTCATTGGGCAAGTTAGCTTGAATATTCCCATGCATTTAGCCTTTGGCTCAATTCCTGAGCAAGCAACATTGTCTATCCTCATCTCATTTGCTAAAGGCCATCTTCATATCCATAATTCAAGACACTATTGCATTAGAGTGATAGGACCAGTCATTTCCATATTTTCCAGAATGTTTAATTTTTTAGGGATATCCCTTACTAATTATCATAGTTCTACTCAGCTTCAGTCTTTTTCTGCCCATCATCAAATACTAGGGATTGTGTAATTTAGAGAACATGTAATGTAATATATTTATGTGTATGTGTGTGAGTGTGGTGTGTGTGTGTGTGTGTGTGTGTGTGTGTGTGTATGTGTGTGTGTGTGCTTATTCTTCCCATGGTGGGTCTTGAAATTTTTCCCCATGTGTAGGTCTTACATCCTCTCTAGATATTGGTCTAGAAGCAAAAATAATTCCCTTTTACAGATCACAGTCATTTTTATCTTATTGCTGAAGCACCAGCTTCAGGATTGATTTATTTAAATGCCATCTTAGTGTTTCTTGGGTTGTCCCAAAAGTTCATCCTGATCCCCTTGCTTCTGAGATAACACTTTCCATTAGAATGTATTATTTAGGTACTGCAGAGAAGTTACCTGGATGTGAAAGTTTATGAGCTAGCAACATATTATGGACAGTGCTAATACTAGAGAGAGGGACGAGAAAGATTTGAGCACATCTAGGGAGGAAAAATACAAAAGAATGCAAAATTCGGCTCCATGAATAATTAAAGAATATTCTATATGAATATGTTCAAATCATTCAAATGACTCAATTTCAGTTTCGGAACCATGGTGTCTTGGGCAATTCAGGTTGTGGAAGTCCAGGGAATCTAGGATTATTGTCTGCACCTTGTGTATGTCAGGACAATGTATAGCTAAGACAAAAGACAGCATCACTACAGCCTAGAGTGGCAGGAGAAAGAGGATTTCGTGATTAAGAAAGATTTCATGAGTTTATGAAACTGGAATAGAGGCACAAGGTTTGTGTCCCTGAGATTGTGTAACACAGCAACTTTTCATAAGACTATTCCAGCCAGAAAACATTGACAAGACAATGAACAGATATGTTTATATATTTCCTCAAACTTTATTATAATCTAAGGTCCTACTGGTAATATTGTTTAAATAACATGAATATTTACTTATTAACTTAGAACATAATCACCAGCAAATATTGAGACATAGTTGCATTTTCATGTACAGCAATTAGTAGAAGGAAAACACCAAGAGAAAATATAATATTACTAAAAGGTTTTATGACTAAAGACAATGAGAGTAAGTTGATAATATATATAAAGGACCAACTTGGAAAATATTTTGCATTCACCTTCATAGTAAACCCAACAATGTGCATTCTTTAATATCTTATATTTGCTTTAAATTCAGTCATTGGGAATAAACATTTAATATTTTTGTAGCAATTATCTCATGCAATATTTCAATCAAATAGCAAGATAACATGTGAAACAATATTCCAGATTATGTTCTGTGCATCAATTTAATTCTCAGTCTTTATTTATTTTATCTGTTTAATTATTTGTGTTATTTTTGCACAAAGAGGTTATAGTTGAGTGGGTCAGGTTATGGGTGTAAAGCTTCTGGGACAGTGTCAACTCTTCCCTCATTCTCAAACACCAAGTAATGAAAAAAGTACTTTAGATTCCTGCAAGTTAACATTTGCTTGGCTGTTATAACAGTAGTATCTATAATAGCGTATAGAAATAATAGTATTTTAACTCCCAATTAGATCAATTGTTCAGTAGTATTGCTTTCTGGACACACTTAATATGTGACTGTGAATGACAGGGAAAGGGTTCTCAAAAGACACACTGAAATTTTGTGTTACATATGCTAAAACAAAAAAATCACTAGGTGTTACAGTAGGTCTAATATTAGCAATTTCAATCAAATGCCAGTTAACAAGGCTACAAAGAAAAAGGAAACAAACTGCATTAAATTTTAAATTTTAAATGGAAACACATAGCTTCAGCATTTACATAGATATATACTACATACCTGGGGAAATTTTTGGAGTTTTCAGCCACATGTACCTTCAAGGGCATGGGATTAAACATTCTGAGACAAGATAACCTTGAGACTTCATTGCTTTTTCTTCTGTGACATTTTGGGTATGAGGAAGATGATAAGAGTTTACATCTAAGTTTTTAACTGGAACTTTTTTCCCCTGGTTTTTAACACAATATCTATCAATCACATGCCAAAACCACTTTATAAGGAGACTAAAGTAAAGAAACTAGTCTCCGAATTATTTAGTTCTTGTCACTTTGTATCTGACAGAATCTTTCTATTCCCCCACATTGTATAATTTGTGCATATAGAAGTTACTTTGTCCTCAGATATTAGAGGAGGGTAGGACAGCGGGAATTGAAGAATACGTGCTTCCCACACGTCTGTGTTAGGAGCTGAAGCAGAAAATAGAACATAGTTCTTTTTTTCTTTTTCGTTCCTCCTCATTCCTACGAATTCACTTGGGTGTATTTCTGTTTCCTTTGTCAGGTTGACTGAGAGACACCTCAACACTTCAGCACTTGTTCATAGAGCAGATGTTTCACAAAATACATTGCTGGTCTGCCATTCTGGTTTCTGTTTTCTTCTATTTTGGTAAGTGTTAGGAGCAGCATTCTCACCAGAAGCCCATAGTGTGGTCATCTGACTTGCAGACACACCTGCTGATTAGGAGAGTTGTTCCCTTCCACAGTAATCTCTGTTTACCCTAGCTTGTCTTTTCTAAACAATGCTGAGAAAGGCCATCGCCAGCCCACAGACACACAACCCACGAGGCTAGAGGCCACGGCACCCTTAAGAGAGGGAAAAAGCAGTATTGCACACCATGTCTCCACGTAAGCCTTTACTTATTTTTGACACTTTCATGGCAGAAAGAAAAATAATTTAAATATTATTTAGTAGAAAGTCCTGCTCTTTTACATCTGCAAATATTCGATCCACATATCATTGAATATTTCAGTTTGATCTTCAAATATTAATCTATTAACCTAAACACCTCTAAACATCTCAGCCTCAGGAAAGTGTCCATACAATTACAGAGCAAGGATTCCTTTGCCCTTCAACTATAATGTTGTAATTGAGTTGATTTATTGTCTGAATTATGCTCTGAATTATAACCACCATAGCAGGGGTGACGGGCATGCAGCACGAGACTGGCTAGTGGTTGAGATGATGACTTCACCATTTGCCCCCATGTCTCACTGTGTGAAATTCCCCGATGTGTCTTCGAAAACCTAAGAACACAAGAAAGAATCCCTGCTGTGCCCACAGTCCTTTTTCCTTCACATTTATGATGAACTTCAATCATCCAAAAGATAACTGTTCTGACATTCCTATTTTACCTTGCCAAGGGTTTATCTTTTACAAGCTTTTAAGGATGCCTCCCTACCAAGATGAAATTATCCCAATTTGATGTGGCTTACAATCAATAATAAGCTACAGAATGTTAGAACTCATCAGTATGATAATCACCAAAGCATGTACAAGATTCACAAATTCTTTCCTAGGGAAGTTGGGATGCAAATGTGACAGAACTCACATACCTTGTACTGCTTTCAATTTAAGTGAATTCTCATGAAGAATGTAAATCCCGCTAAGGAGAGACATCCAGAATATTGCAAGAAAACTATGTAAACAATGAAATGCATTTTAATAATTTCTTCTGCATTAGAAAATACAGTTTCTGTCCTGGAAGTAAAGAGATGGAGACAATATTTTTGTTTTTGATGCTGTGGGGCAATGGTTCACGTTTTTCTGAGGATTGAACAATTGAGGGTAGAGATAAGACTGCATGCTTTCTTTTCATTTTCATTCTAAGAAAGGGGAATATATTTTCATTTTTTCCTTGGTTTCTTGCCTTTATCAATCAGCTACATGGTAGAGAAAACCCTGAAATGTTTCCTTCATGTCTAAAATGGTCATGGAATAAAAGATACACTGCTATTGGCACAAATAAAAATAGGGAAAAGCCACAAAATCCCTTGAGCATGCAAAATTAAAGAAACTACTTTTTTTCTCATGGTTTGGTCATTTTTCAGCCTACAGTTTTGCTCTAAATAGCATACACAGTATTTATTTCATAGTGTTAACATTAGATCCTGCACACTTCCAAATCAGATTAGAGTTCCTCATGGTAAAATGGTTTTAGCAATTGGAAATTTCTCTGGCTTGAAATTTCTTCTAGCATTGAACATGCTAGTGAGCAAAATGAAAATCACAGTTTGTTTGGTTCTGTAATGAAAGAGAAACATCAAATTAGCAGTTGGATATTTTTGAGCAAAATCTGCTATCTTAATTAGATTAAACTATCATTTCAGCAAACTTAAATAATTTGCAATACAATTTTGGAAAGAATTTCTCATCGATTTCTGATTCTGTCTTCACTTTCCAACTTAGGCATCACACTGAATAGATCTAGTGTGAAGATATATTTCTCAGTATATGATACAATACATACATTTATGCAGACAG
The DNA here is from genome assembly GCF_031878675.1 of Megascapheus bottae. Classification (NCBI taxonomy): domain Eukaryota; kingdom Metazoa; phylum Chordata; class Mammalia; order Rodentia; family Geomyidae; genus Megascapheus; species Megascapheus bottae. Next base: position 7,249,466 of record NC_143527.1, read on the forward strand.
CCAAGCAGCAGTGGCTTACTGAAAAAAAAAAACTGAGCAAAAGCGTGGACACTGTGTTCAAACCCTGTAACTGGCAGAAAATGGAGAAGAAGAAGAGAAGGAAGAAGAAAAAGGGGAAGTATTCTACATTACAATGTATACTGCCTCTTTGTGGATATATGAGTAGCCATTAAACTTGCAGCCATATCTGTAGTATAAGTTTTTAAGGAAAATAATAGGCAAACCATTTACAGTAATGTTATTGGCTTCTAATTAATATTTATTAAATTTATCTTCAATGTTGCTGGATAGATTTGTGCAAAATTCCAAAGGCTTATGTTTAGCTAAAGATAAGCAAACATGGCACATTTTGCATACTATGGAATAAAAAAAACTGGATAAATATAGAGATTATTTGAACCACAGTTATTGATTATTTGAACCAGAAGTATTAATATTTATATTCGTATTTAATATTATTTTAATGAGTTAGCTTTGTAACGCAAGATGCTTAGAATAGGGAAGAAAATAAGTACTATTTTGCCATATGAAAGCACATTTGAATAGTAAACACTAAGGATTTTTCTTAAGTGTGCAGTCTCTTTTCAGTGGACTACTTCCTTATTTACAAACTTGCTGTTTATTTCAGAATAATGTTTTATGTATGTACTTTTTTATTTTTGTGTCAATACTAGGGCTTGACCTCATGACCTGAGTTATTTTAGCCAAGGTTAGCGTTCTACCACTTGAATCAGAGCTCCACTTCTGGTTATCTAGAGGTTAATTGGGGACAAAGGTCTCATGGACTTTCCTGTTCAGGCTAGCTTTGACCCATAATCCTCTTGAGTAGGTAGGATTGCAAGAGTGAATCATCAACACCCAGCTACATTTTTTTCCTATGTGCTTATAATCATAAAAAGCTCTTTCAAGCTCTTTATTTTGTGATGAAACAAATCAAGTTAAAATGTCATCTACTGGGGTATAGGGCACACTTCATTTGAGAAGTGCTCTTACTGTAAGAAACTCTGAAAACTGGGTGACCTGATCAAAGGTCTGGTCATTGTCTTTCTGGCTAGTTAAGGAAAATAATCTATGGCATATAGTTTAGATGTAGCCACTCTCATTCTAGCAGCAAGAAAAGAGTTACTGAGAAACTCTTCTTGAGCCCTCAAGTATTAAGATGGTTAAACAGTATATAAGTTGAGCACAGAACAAAAAAGATGAACAACTAGGCATGTCATGTTCATACTAGAGGAAAACCAAAAGCAAAGAACTGAAAGAAGCTGAGAAGAGTGTGGAATCTTACCTAAAGACAGTGAAGGTAAGAGAATTCTGTCTGATTTCTCATCAAAAGCTGCACAGATAAGGAAAAAGTCAAGTAAATATTTAATATGTTGAATTAAATGTTTTAAAATTTTATCAATGTAGAATTTTCATCCAGAAAAACAAAACAAAACAAACAAAATATTCTTCAAACCTGGTGCTAGAGGCTCATGCTTGTAATCCTAGTTATTCAGAAGGCTGAGATCTTAAGATCACGGTTCAAGACCAGTCCAGGCAGGAAAGTCTGTGGTACTCTTATCAGTAATTTACCTAAAAAAGCTAAAAAGTGGATCTGTGTCTGAAATGGTAGACCAATACACTTCAGTACAAAAGCTCAGGGGCAGAACCAAGGCCCAGAGTTAAAGCCCAGGATGGGGAAAAAAAAAGTTTTAATAAAAAGAAATAGTATCATACAAAAGCACCAGAAATATATTTCTCTCATAATATTCAATAAAATATATAATAAATTCCTCACCAAAAGGGTGTATTATGTGGATAAAATCCCACATTTAAGAAGAAGTGGTAAAATGAACAAATTATATTAAGTAAAATTGTTTATATTCCTAATTTTTTCCCAGTTCTGTGCTTGAGATCAGGGCCTGAGCACTATCCTTCGACTTTCTCAGGGCTAGAGCTCTACCACTTGAGCCTCAGCACCACTTCCGGCTGTTTTCTATGTATGTGGTACTGAGGAATTGAACCTGGGTCTTCATGCATGCTAGGCAAGCACTTTAACCACTAGGCCAAACTCCTGGCCCCATATATTCCTAATTTTAATTGATCTTAGTGATCCTGCTTTTTGAAAGGAAATAGATCTGAAGTGATCATGCTGAATAAAGTAAGAAAAGAAAAAGGATGGAGGATAATGTCTAGAAACTGCGAATAAAAAAACCACTGGCATTATTACGATGAGAGATTAGAAAACTCATCTTTCAGTTTGAGATAGAGAAAAAAAGCAGCAAATACATATCAGTAATACAAAAGAAATCCCTTTAGATCTTCCCTTCAAATGCATAGAGAGAAATTCTAAACCTATAATTTCATAAAATACTGAATAATTCAAATAGTGTCAAATGACAGAAAACAGTCAGAGGAAGGAATGTGGAATAGGAGGTGGTGAGTGCCAAGGAGTTTACAATAAAACCTAAGAAAGGACCCCACAGACAACTGGCAATAGCTGACCTGCAGATGGCTAAAACAAGCTACATGGATATCTGGAGAAAGCAATTTATTCCAAATGGAGAGAGCTGGGTGAGTAGCTTACATTAGTCTAGATGACCTGTCTTCACAATCATGGCTGCTATTTCTTCAGTGCTCACTGTAAACTGAGTAAAATATATTCCAGGGACTTTATATTATTAAAATATTAAATCATGGGGCAGGGAGTTTGACCTAGTGGCAGAATGCTTGCCCAGCATGCACTAAGACCCAGGTTCAATTCCTCGGTACCGCGTAGAGAAAAAAGCTGGAAGTGGGGCTATAACTCAAGTGGTAGAGCTCTAGCCTTGAGGCATTATTCTTAATTGTTTCATGACTTCATTCATCCCTTTAGATTTCCAAATAGGTGTTGAAAAGAATGAATTTTATCACTGATTTTTATACTTCCACTGGGAGCCCTGAAGGCTACAGCATGCACTATGAACTCTCTCCTTGCATGGAACCATGAAACAAGTACTATATGCAGTCCTTCTCACAACTTCAGCTATGCTGAGGTTCCTGGTAACATTTCATCGCTTTTTATGTGACGTAAATTAGTAACTGATGTGTGTGTGTGTGTGTGTGTGTGTGTGTGTGTGTGTGTGTGTGGTCTCTGTATAAAATGGGTCTGACTTAGAACTTGCAAATTTGCCATGTCACATAATGCATCAGGCCTTGGGAATCAGGAAACCACAATCAGATTTTTTCAACATAACACTATACTTAGAGTAGAATTATATTTTATACTTCAGAAAATCATTAGAGATTGTCAAAATTTGTTGTCTTTCATCAAATATCATTTGTTATGTAATCCCTTTAATGCCAATGGTTTCAATCTCATCTTTAATACAAATAGCAGGGTATAATAAAATAGGTTTTTTACCTATAGTATATTACCATTTGAAAAGTCCCTGTAGGACCAAACATCTTTTTCTCTCCCATCAATTCATTGTAGCAGGCTCCCAGGAAAGGTCATTTAACTTTTATCATGCTCCTGTCACTTTCACACAGTCTAAGAAGCCTGTAAAAGTCTACATAGCAATTGCAAGCAAAAGCAGCAATGCATTTTCCTGAATTTTATGCACCATTTTAAACAGGCTACATATTTGTAGAGTGTGTATCTGCAGTGGAAGTATAAAACTCAGTGATAAAATTGATTCTTTTCAACACCTATTTGGAAATCTAAATGGATGAATGTAGTCATGAAACAATTAAGAATAATGCCTAATCATATTTGAATAAGTAAAGGAAAACACTGAAATCATAACAGAATATCCAGTCAGTGTTAACAAATTTATATTTTCACATTTTACTAGTGAAAATTTTCATTTATAAATATAATATGCCTTGTGGAATAATCTCAAATAAAATAACTTTTAGGAAAAAGGAATGACCTTAGTTAGATATTTATTTATACACTGTAAATTTCTACTGGTAGGTTTAAGTAATGATAAGACTTAAAATAATTAAAGATTGACACTTTTTTAAAGTTAAAGTTATTCCTTTCAATAAACAATATTTGTACTTATATAAGTTATGTAAAATTTTTATATGAATTAATAGGTAAGTGTGCAAGCTAGAAAACTGTTGACACGTCATTAAGCCATGTCCAGTTTGATAGGACATAACCTTTTATGAGTCCTGGGGATATGATTCAATATTTTTTCCTTTATATAAGTAATCTCTTTATATCTCATAATTTGAAAAACTTGTTCTTGGTAATTCAGAGCATGAGATTTACTGACTATAGAAATTTTAATAGACATTATCATCCTAAACAGTGTATTGTATAAGACATACAATTTGACCTGGCTCCAATATGCACATATTATCAATGGTATAACTAATTTAGTTTGTATATGGCTATAAATTTGCCATATACATATACTTGTAATAATTAGTACACATATAGGACTCTCCTAGCAGAGGATTACAATAGCCCAAAACCTAGGAACATAAGGTCATATTTGATGAGACTAAATAAAAGGATCTCTAGTATATAGAAACAAAAGTTTTATCTTGTTATTCTTAATGTAGTAATTTACTACTCTTCTCTTTTGTTGCCCATTGGTTAATCTCATATTGTTACTGCATCTGATTTTGTTACCTGGTATATTGTATACATGCTTATTTGAAACAAGGAAGGGAAATGGGGGGAAACAGGATGATTGGGAGGGGGTAGGAGAGGGAACTGAGGACAAAAACATGGGAAGGGGTATCAATGTGTGAGAAGTAATGCACCTACTACCTGATGAATATAACTCCAAATTCTCTATACATTACACTAACAATAAAAATAAAATAAATTAGTTCTACATAAGAGAAAGTCTAACGGTATATGTGTCCTTCTTAACTAAATATATGTCCATGTAAAAATACATAAAAGCATATACTATAGTACATTGGCTATATGGTATATATCATATATATACTTAAACTTATCACATTATGACATATACAATGCATCTGTATATGATACATGATATATCATATCATATATGATAATAAGATGCTATATATGATGATATTGATACATATACATATGTATCATATAGGATATATTCATGTACACACTCTCCATAAACATGTAACCAATTTGAAATGTTGCTGCTTTCGCTTGCTTTGTAGACTTTTACAGGCTTCTTACCCTGTGTGAAACTGACAGGAGCATGATAAAAGTTAAATGATTGGTTCTTGCGAGCCTGCTACAATGAATTGATGGGAAAGAAAAGATGTTTGGTCAAGGTCACACCAGGATTAACTCTGACTCTGAAAAAGAGTACCAAGGGATGCTTAATATCCACACAAAGTAGAGGAGGCCTTGGTTTTATGGTTTCACCCCAAAGACCCTCATATACTGTGCTCTGCAATTAATTTACCTCTGAGAAGAGGAAGGTTAATACAGCTGGGAATTGAAAAAGAAGTTTTAAATTCTTTAACTGTACACTCAGAAAAACTCGGTGTGATATCATTTATACTCATTTAAGCAATAAATTTTAATCTAATCACAATAATTACTAGTTTAAGTCACTAGTCTCTTTCCTTTTATCTAACTTTCCTTTTTATTCTTCTTTGTCAGCTTCCCTTCTCTTCCATTTTCTTTTTTATTTTCTTGTTTTCTTCTGTCTCTTACTGTTTCTGTCAATTTGTCTTTGTCTTTCTGTCTCACTCTATCTTCCTTCCTCTCTCCCTTCACTTTCCTCCTTTTCTTTTCCCTTTTTCTCTTTGTTTTATGCTTCTTGCCTTTTTATTCTTATTTTATTCCTAATTGTTCAGTTGGAGTTCATAAGTATAATAAGTTAATATTTTCTATGCTCAAGATTACTGATTTTTGTCCAACTTAAAAGAATATATCAACCTTTGTCACATTTAAAATTTATTTTCTATACTAGTAGGGGAATGATATTAAATTAGACATAGAAAATCTTCACATATTTTCATGTGTACTGGGACTACTTCATTACAGAAACAGAAAGAATGACACTTCTTTAAGAATAATTTCCAATAGAAACCATAGTTATGACAGGATTTGAAAAATCAATGGTTTATGCTAAGAGTCTGACCTAGTGGTAGAGTGTTTGCCTAGCATGCACAAAGACCCAGGTTCATTTTCTCAGTACCACATACACAGCAAAATCCAAAGTGGTGTTGTGGCTCAAATGGTAGAATGCTAGCCTTGTGGAAAACCTAAGAACAATGCTCAGACCCTGAGTTCAAGCCCCAGGACTGGCAAAAATAATGCATGATTTAGATTGATGACAATATAACAAAGGACAACTTTTCAAGACAGAGATAAGAACACAAGCTATAGATAGAGAGGGAAAAGAAAGGCAATACTTTGCAAATATAATGTAACTGGAGCCTGGGACATGCAAGAGAAAACTGATTTAACTATGATTGTGTAAAGGAGAAGACTCACATTTTTCTTGAACTTATAGATCATTAAAAATGTGAGGACTTTTCACTGGGGGTACATGGTTCACACCTGTAATCAAAGCTCCTCAGAAGGTTGATATCTGAGATTTGAGGCTTAAAGCCAGCCTATACAGAAAAGTCTATGACAATTTTACCTCCAAGTAATCACAGAAAAAGCCAGAAGTGGTGCTGTGGCTCAAGTAGCAGAGCCTTGATCAAAAGAAGCAGCTCAAGGACATTTCCCAAGCCCAAGGCTTAAGACCTAAGGCTACCAAAATAAATAAAAAAATTAAAAGTGAGGACTTTATTCTGAAAGCTATTAGAGTTTCAGTCATGAAAGTGGCACGGTCAGGCAGGCACTATGTTAGGAGGATAAAATTAGAAGCGATTGGACACATTCTAAGTAGTAGACAGTAAAATATAATCAGAAATAATGTATCTCCTCTCCAGACTTTTCCACAAATTAGGAAAGAAATCCCTTTTACTTGTTTTTTTTTTTTGAATGAGTATTAAAGCAGAATGTGAGTCATACGCAATCTGTTACAGGATTGCAAAAATGAGTTTTCACCCTTGTAAAGAGGCGAATAGGCACGAAGCTTTCTGTACGTGCTCTCATGATAAATGGTAACTAGTCTTCAAGTAAGAAGGCTTGACAGCACCATTTGTCATCATCGTTCTTCCTACATTCACTTGGTAATTAGTGACCATCTGTGTTACCTAATTAGTTTATCAAAAGAAAAATAGACTTCTTACATCTTTATGAAAGGAGATAGCAAGTTCTCAGCCCAGGTAGGCTCATTATTTACCGCAGAATTTATGGTTACACTTGAGAGGAAATTATTCCAAGGTCTTGAGAAAGTTATTCCTGGCATACTAAATTGGCAAGTGCTTCTTTTAGCCTTCTAAAAATGCCTGAACATTTCAATGAAACAGAAAAAAAAATAATGGTAATTTTTCTAGTGTAAATGGCTTAAAAAGAGTTGAATTGAGAGATATTTCCAGAAGAAGGGATGTAAATTCGTTTGTAGAATTTTTGTATTTGTTGGTGGTGATGGTGATGGTTCTTGAGTTTGGAGCTCTTACACTCTACCATTGGTACCATACATCCAGCTAATTAAAAAAAATTCTTGATGTTTTTGAAGATGGTGTTTTGTTTTGTTTGTTTGTTTGTTTGTTTTCCTACCTGGGTTGTCTTTGATTGAGAGTCTCTAGAACTTAGAGTACTGAGAAAGATTACCATTATGAACCACAAATACCAGCATAATTTTTATTTTCAAATAGCCTTAAAATCTTTCTTCTACTTTAATGTTTCTGTTTGAATGTGCTGTGTATATAAAGTATGTATATTTCACATGCACATATACTTACATTGAATGCATCTATTTATATGGCATTCATATGCTATATAAAATGAATGATAGATATTTTTCCATTGCCAATACTACACATTCTTTATAATTTGAGATTATCTTGAAATCAGGAATGAAATATCTTCAATTTTTCTCATCCTTTCAAAGATTGTTTAGGTTATTGCAACTTCTTCGATTTGCATATTAAATTTAAAAATGCTTATCAAGTTCTTTAGAAAAAGCCTGCTGAGATTTTGATTGAATTTCTATTGAAACTTATTCATTAGGAAACAACTTTAAGTCTTCCAGTCATAAGGAGAATGTATTTTCAGTCAATCATCTCCTTAGTTTCTCAGAAATGACTACTATATTTCTTCCACATATTTTTATAACATTTTTATATTTTGTATACTTATTTAGTATATTTTTATATTTTGTAAAGGTAATATAAATGATATTTTGTTATATTTTATTATTATGAATTATTAAAGAGAAACACAAGTTTGTTCACCTTTAGTTTTCAAGCTTACTGATCGATTTATTGTTTCTTAAAGTTTGTTAAGATTCTCCAAAAGCACAGTTATGACATGTGTAGAAAAGTTGGCTTTAACCTTTCCATCCCACAAGGATTACTTTGTCTTACTCATTTTTACTTCCTTAAGAGAGCTGAGACTCCCATCACTGAGTTAAGTAGAGCCATGGCACCGGATCCCAAGGGAGCCCTTCTTGAAAAAGTTATCTGTGGAAGCCTGGATGTTCTCAATGCAGATGGAATCATACAACTATGTAGAGTTTGAAAAAGGTACATGAAATTGAAAAAAGTAGTGGATAAGTTAGCAATGTTCCATTCTTCCTCATAAGCACGATAGATTCAGTAGCCACATTTTTGTGGAGGAAGTGATTCATAATGTATTGGATGCTTTGAAATTGAGAGGAGCCTGAGTCTATGGAATTAGAACATACTGTGAAGTGTGTCCTTAGGGAAGCTGTTCAAGTAATATGGTATAATGAATAATCTGGAATGATCCAGATTGTTCTTAACATTTAATAAAGACTTTTCCTTTCTTTTCTTTTTTTTTCCTTTTTTTTTGTGCGTCATGGGGCTTGAGCTTGGCCAGTACACTGTCCCTGAGCACTTCAGCTCAAGTCTATCGCCCTACCCTTGGGCCTGGGCATTGTCCCTGAGCTCTGCAGCTCAATATTACCACCTACACTTAAACCAAGCCCCACTTCCCATTTTCTGGAGGTTTGATGGAGATAAGATTCTCAGATCATTTTGTACCTGGGCTGGATTTGAACCTTGATCCTCTGATCTCAGCGGCCTGAGAAGCTAAGATTATGGCATGAGTCACTATGTCCAGCTAATAAAGTCTTATGAATTCTTTTTGATGTATAATATGTATATAAATATGTTTATTTATATATATTGGTATATATTTACATGTATTTATTTCCCAATAAAATGATAATGTTGCATGATAGATTAAAAATAATACCATAGTAATGAGTGAATCAGGACAGTTTTATATAATCTGAGATAAAGTGCTTGATAAGTAGTGGGTATATGAGCATAGTCTACAAACTCATGGGCTTCAGGAAAGTGTTCTTTAGCACACAGAATTCAACATTCAAGTTAGGTGAGACAAGATTTCCTGTATGAATTTAGAATGAAACGAGAAACATGGAGGAGTTAGCCTCGAGTGATTGCATCTATTTCACTGCAAAGAAAACAAGAAGCAAATAGAAGCAACTAGTCAAGTATGGTGAAAAAACAAAGAATCAGTTCATGAGAGGAATTATTTTGTAAAAATTCTTCTATATAAAGATTTCATGATTGTAGAGCTCTCAAAATGGGGGCTTCACGGCTTTGTTTTCCCATCCAGGAATGGAACAGACATTTCTCTCTGAAAGTCTTACTATGATCATCCGAAATGAAATCCAACAGTCAGGAAGCAGGGTTCTTAGAGAAAAATAACAGCCATAATGTGCTAATTCATTGGAAAATGTCTGGACTCTCATTCTGAGGATCATCTTGGTGAACAACAGAAAAGAACTTACACAGGAAATTACAGAGAAAGCGTATTTGTGTCAGGTGAACGCTGGGGTGGTGGGTCATCTTGTCCTGGTCCATTTCTTTGATTTGCATGGAGATGTTAACTGTGGGTCACTAGATGTTTGGGTTGAATAAATCTAAAGAGAGATTACTGACAAAGAGGAGGTCATGTGGCAGATGTTTCTCTTTTGTTCTTTTTCTGATAATTGCTGATACAAGCAGTTAATAACTTAATCAATTAAGGGAAGATTTTGCCCACAATGTAAAATGCAGAGCAAAAGTATAAGCAATTTGCAAAGGACAAGCTTATCCACTGGGTAGTTTCACTCCTGGCCTTTAGCGGGAAGAGCAGAGGTGTTGGTAACTGTGCTACAATGCAGAGCAAAGTTGCTCCCACCAGATAAAGATCCCCACAAATGTCAGCGTGGCAAAGGGCAAGGCCAAGAACCACTGTCAATGCAATCAAGCAGACCCAGGCCAAAGTAAGTGAGAAAAGCCCAGGAATTCTAGGAGCATTGGCTGAACACTCGTGAAAGCTACTTATACCAATAGCTGCGAACAAACACTCCCCTGGTAAGAAAAAAGGCAGACTTTACAGCTCCCATTCTGGATGGCAGGAGCTGGAGAGTACTAATGCCAATAAGAACTGAGACCCTGGGTCTAGGAGAATTATCACTCACTGTGTAGAACAAAGATGTATTATTGGCAAAAAAATTTGGAAACACAACCATTTCCTTCTTATTGAATAAGAATTGGCTCAGTTTTCTAGTTATCAATGGAAAAAATAGCAGGAGTCATGGAATCTTCATTTTCTCATCATCTAGATCACCAAAGTTTGAAAATTATAAAATGATAATTGAAGGGTCAGGAACATACCCTGGTAGTAGAGTTCTTGTCTCACATACACAAAGTCCTGGGTTCAATTCCTCTGTACCACATACTTAGAAAAAAAACAGAGGTGGTGCTATGGCTCAAGTGGCAGGGCACTAGTCTTGAGCAAAATATGTCCAAGTACAGTACCCAGGTTCTGAGTTCAAGCCCCAGGAAAAAACGATAATTGATTATGTATGTAAGTCTTTATATTTTGCAAGAGGATAAAAGTAACAAGCTGTATTCCCAATAATTTTAGGTAGTTGGGTTTCTTTATCAAGAGCCTATTGATTTCCTTCTATTGAGAAGGTATGGAACAGATCAGACTTCAACAATCAGGAATACTGACCGAGGTCTTCTTTGAAATCTTACAGTCCAGTTCAGAAGAGACAGGGAAAAGATAAATTAAGAAATAACAGAAATCTACAAAGTGATGTGCTGATTTCAGCTGAACATAATAAGTAGCAGATGGTCAAATCTAGGGTCACAGAGCTTCAAAATTATGCATTCACTAAGCAGGAGAAGAAATGTTTGCAAGATATCTGTGATATTGTGTTTACCACTTCGGAGAATTATTTTGTAATAGCAATATAGCTTTAATTTTTTATGTGTACAAACATAATCTTATTTAATAAATATTGACAGAGAAGAACCAGACAGATCAGAGCAAGCAACTTAGAACTTTATGAAAGGGGGATAGTTGATATAAAAAAAAGTGTTGAGAATTTAGCTCAATTTGAACTTGCCTGACAAGTTCAAAGCCCTGAGTTTGGTCCTTAGCTCTGGAAGAAAAGTTTGATAAGTTTATATGAACTGATGATGCCATGTTAGAAGCCTTCTATATAACACTAAAGGATACTTAGCATGATACAAAATCTTTCATCATAAATGGTGCAAGTTAATTGCCAGTTTTCTGAAATTATCTTGGAAAACTAGTTTTAAGTCGTCTGAATCGCAATTATTGAGCTTGGAAGAGGTAAAAGGAAGGACACCTTGAATAAATTAAATGTTAAAGGGCAGTGAAGGCCACAGTCATATTCAGAATGGAGGAAATGCTTCATGACACTCAAGGCAGCGCAAAAAATCAGTGCAATTCCCTTTAAATGACATGAAGAATAATAATCTGTCAGCAAGAACACTTAAGGCTAACTAAAATTGGTTTGTGGTATCCTGAAGGAAATCAAACCTAATTGAATCAATAATGTTGACACACCAAAGACATGTACATAGGGGTCAATGGTAAATTAAGGAATAGCGTAAACTTTCATACTAAGCATTCTTCCTTTCTTAGTGCCCAGCAACTAAAATTCAATGTAATTATAAGGTAGTCTACTATAGCAAATCAATTACTTGTTGTTTCCACTTGAAAGTGAAGTGACCTATACAATCTATGTCACTCCAGGCAGCTCTGGTGATCTTACTTTGTTTCAAAGCAAGCTTTGTTCTCAGCCATTAACCACCTGTTTTTAGCTTTTAACACCAAATGCTTAAGTATGCCTTGCTGCAGAGATGTTCTCTCAGACATAACTGGATTTTAACTCCTCACAGAATTTTTGTTCCTACATGTATTTATTGTAAACATGTTTGACTCCACATCTTCCAAAGTCACAGAAGAATTAGGCTTGTCCTTGAGCAAAGCAACATTAAAAAACTCAGAGAGCAACATCACTGGTAATTGTTCTCAACTCTATAAACAAGAAGTTGGATCTTCTATTTATCACTTGGCTGTATTGTGAGGGGAGAGAAGACCCCACTTTTCATAATATTTAGAAAGAATGTTTCTACTCCCTTAGTTTAAGTGCACAGCACCATTCCATAAAACACATCTCATTTTTTGTCTCTTCTAACTCTTCGATGCACTAAAACGAATCTTGAGTTTGTGGATATTAGCCACCTTCCAGTGAGGACAGTTTTAGAACTAGCCTCGCTACAGAGGACTGCCTATCACTGAAGTAGCTTGATGTCCCTACAGGTAGCTTGATACCCTAGGTAGGGGTTGAGCGGGAGGGTCTCACACAAGGTGGGGACTCCGGGAGCCACAGGCTCTCTCTCATCTGCTCACTGTCCTGTCCTGTCGGGACTCCAGAGGGACCTGTCAGATCCCTTCCCTGCCTGTGACTGTGTGCAGGAGCCATGGACGCGCTCTGCAGTTGGCTCCCGGTATGTCCACTTTTCTTCATGATGGGGTTTCTGCCTCCTTTCCCCACAGTGGTCTTGGGAAATGTTTCCTAGAATTCTGTAATTCCGTTCTGTCTCACCACACTTGCCAGCCCCCTTGCTTCCCCTCTGGGGTTCTAGGTGATCTTCTTCAGGTTCTCTTTTCTGAACAGCCTGCTTTGTTTCTCAGACGCTTCCCAACTGCCGGCTTCAATGAAGAAAGCCTCTGTTCATCCCTCTTGGTTGATCCCCTGCCTCTCCTTTCATCTCTTGGTCTACCTTTTCGTGGATGTGTATGTATTAATAGGAGCAATATATATATTACATAGAGTGGGGTTTTAGTGGGGGAGGGAAAGGTCGGGGTTTACTTTTACTATTATCGGTATATCATATTCAGCAGAGAGGTGCTGCACCCTGGGAAATCCAGAATTGAATAAGCAGGAGAATTAGAGTCCATTAAATAATTACATAAATAGTTGAGAGTAAAGTATGTTGCTCTTCTGAAGAAAAAGAATGATACCCAATACTGTTATGGATATTTTATATTACAAATGAACATAAGCTGTCCTGTGTAGGTTCAGACAATAATTTTCCATGGTTTAAATGGTGTAGCAAAGAAACTCAACAACAACAAAACATTTTTTCTTACCCACTTTCTTTGAACAAATGTATAATGTGAATTATTTATAGATTTTGGATATCTTAATTCCCAACCCTTCTCCAAATAAGATCATTAGATTATCTAGAGAGTGTATTTAAATATAATAGATTCAGATAAAGGCAGTGATATCTACAGGTTTTAACATATTTAAATCGTGGTTAATATTTTAAAAGTACATCAAGATTATAACACCTAACTTAGGTAAACGTAGTATCTCTTCATGCTTTTTAAAAATCTCATTGTGGAAATAGAAAATAAAATGCACCTAGATGCCAGGTTAGGGGACTTGACCATGGTAAAGTCGGCTTGAATCTATCAGAGTAGGGCCATAAAGCGATAATAAATAATAAACTGAATTTTTATTAGAACTGAACAATTAAGCACTAAGTATGTGTAAAAATTGAATGATACATTCTGGGATAATGCATGCCAAATGTCTGGCAACAATATTCCTGGGTTGTAGCAAGACAATTAATAGGGAAGGCAGAAATGTTGGCAAGTGATGCATTGTAATTATCAATCAATAAATGTAATGAATGCATTGATCAAAGTCTAAATATCTCCTGCACTAAGTAAGAGGCATAATAGAGCTATAATTACTGCCATTGGTGGGATCTCAGAATAATTCTTCAAGGTCAATTGTAATATTGAAATAGAAAAATGTTGGGCAAATAGCCCAATTAAAGACATTTGTTAGTTTGAGAAAAAGATTGCTCAAAGAATGCTGAATCAGTAGTTAATAGATATTTTAGTTTTAATTTGATAATAATTTAAGTTGAAATTGAAATATAATTAGGGGCAAAATAATTCCTAATTTAAGTGAAAATAAATTTAAGGAAATGCATTTATTCATCAAGATAAAATGCATGTTACACACATATAATAGAAGGCATATGTACATATATTTTATATATAATAAAATTTAACATTTAATATGTTTATGTGTGTACACAGTGACTTATGGTTGTAATTCTAGCTGTTTGAGATGCTGAGATGAGAATCTCTTGGGGTACTTCAGGACGACGAAGGCAAAAGAATCCATTAGACTCCATCTTCACAGCATATGTCTGTTTATCTAAATAAGAAAGGAAGTGTAAAATATGTGGATTAGTGCCCAGGTAAATGGCTGGGACCACAGTAACAATCATACACCAAAATAACAAGATCAAAATTGGCAACAACAACAACAAGAACTGGCCCTGGAGATGTGAGTAAAGTAAATTAGTGCCAATCTCGCAAGCTAAGACTCTGGAGTCTTACTAGAATACAATATAGCAGAATGGAAAAATACCAGCATAAAAAGGGGGAATGTGCATGGGTAAAATAGATTTTTTCCATATAATTTTTATTGTAATTATTAGAAGGGATACATTATATTCAACAGATAGAAGGAACATTATTTCACAAACATGGATACCCTTTCTCATGTCTTGGTCCCCATTTCCCTCCAACCACCCCCGCCCCTCATCTTGATTTCCCTCCTTTCATATCCGAATTCAAATAACCAAATACGCATATATAAAATATATCAGCTAACCAGGTGAAATACTGTAATAATATGAGATAAACAAGGAAGAGCAAAAGAGATGAGAGATAACATAGTACATTGAGGACAACAATCCCTCATTATATGGCTTTTGTTTCTATATCCTGGAGGTTCTTACATTTGGCATCATACTATATGGCCTCATATAACTAGCTTTTGTTCTATTGTAAATCTCTGCTAGGAGAGCCCAATTTTCTACTGATTATGACAAATGAGGGAAACCATTGAGCCTATGTTCCTTTGAGTATGGCTTACTTCACTTAATATGATTTTTTCTAAGTCTTTCCATTTCCTAACAAATGGGGCAATGTCGTTCTTTCTGACAGCATAGAATTCCATTGTGTATAAATACCACATCTTGTTGATCCACTCATCAACTGAGGGACATCTGTGTTGGTTCCATATATTTGTTATGGTAAATAGTGCTGCAATTAACATCTTTGTGCTAGTGGATTAGTATGTCCTTGTTTCTGGATGATTGGGTAAATGCCAAGTAGTGGAATAGCTGGGTCATAGGGGAGCTCTATGTTTAGTCTTTTGAGGCACTGCCATACTGCTTTCCACAGTGGTTGAATGAGTTTGTACTCCCACCAACAGTGTAATAGTTATCCCTCCTGGCCACATCCCCTCCAGTATCTGTTGTTATTAGTTTTCTTGATCCTGGCCATTCTAACTGGAGTGAGGTGGAATCTTAGAGTTGTTTTGATTTGCATTTCTTTTATGACCAGAGATGTCGAGTATTTTTTCATGTGTCTATAGGCCATTCTTATTTCTTCTTCAGACAATAAAAAATATTTTTTAACCAAAAGAATAATCTTAGAAAGCTGGGAGCTGGTGGCTAGCACCTGTAATCCTAGTTATTCAGGTGGCTGAGATCTGAATATCACGGTTCAAAGTCAGCATAGGCCTGAAAGTCCTTGAGCCTCTTATTTCCAGAAAACCCGATGTAGAGCTGTGGCTCAAGAGCAGAGTCCTAGCCTTGAGCTGAACAGCTCCAGGATGGTGCCCAGGCTCAGAGTTCAAGCCCCACAATGGACCAAAACAAACAAAAAAAGCATAATCTTTGATGTTGGATTAGAATTAGCATTATTTGAGTATTGTTCTCTGGAATGTAATTATTTCAGCTTTTCATTTAAAAATGAATAAAGAGCCTCAAGAAGTTAGATGATTTCTGCCAGATCTATATATAGATATCCCAGTCCACCTGAGTGAAAAGCCATTTCTTTCCCCACAGTCTCATGCTGCCTTTAGGAGATAAGTTCAGATCAAAACAAACTCCTGGATCACTGATGTAACAGTGAGTTAGAAATCCCAAAGCAACTGAGTGTGAAAGAACATGTGAGTGACTTTTCTGCTAGGAACAAACGGGATCCTGTCCATTCCTGAGGTCTGTTAGAGAGATGCTTATCCCTTTTTGCTTTCCTGGTTTTTCTAATCACCCAGAAAGTCCTTGCTCTATTTCCCCTTAATCTTCCTTATAAGACTTCTTTTCTTTCTCTCTCTCTCCAGGCAGAAACAGAAAGGGGGAAAAAAATCTCTATTATGTTACATGCCTGCTCATCAGCAGAACAAATTCCCCTGGCTCTCTGTTCTAATCAGAAGGAAGCAATTTCCCTTTTCACCTGACTGATTCTCCTACTTGGCTCTTGGAGCTGAAAGCGCCTCAACACCTCCCCCCAGGTACTCTGTTGAAGGTTGTAGCTGGAGCTAAAGTTCACTCATTAAACTCTATGGTTATCATTTCAAATTCCCTTACTTCCAGGTCATTTGTCATATACCACAAATTTAATGTTTCTGTTACAGCTAACAAATATATTTAAATATTGCATGCCTTAAAAAAATTACCCTATCTTTTTTTGATTAGTTCTCAAGTGACTGCCCATGTAAAACTAAAATCCATGTTACTGTCATTCAAATGGTTATCACTGAATCCTCTCAATATTGCAGAAGCTGTGTTCTGCATACTTACCAGACATTATTTCATTGGAAGCATTTATTAATAACTCTTAAGCCCTCACATTTTCTCTTTATTGCTTCTTTTTTTCTCTGCTTATATATATGCATACATAAATGTATTATATTTGCATATTTGAATACATAATGGGATTTCATTCGACATTATTTGGGTTTTCATGCGATAACCTGGCTTATCAAATTGTCAATAATTAATCAAGAGTATAACATTACAGATGAGTAAATATAATTTCAAAGTTATACAGCCTTTCCAGAGTATAACCACTATCAAATACATTACCGTATTTTAGATTCTAAGAACACTTCACCAGGTTAGGGTGAAACAATGTTGAACTTCCAAATATATACATTATATGTATCCCAATGTTTATCAGCTAGGAAAGTCTATGGCATACATAATAGCAAAACACCCATGTATATATCAACAGTAACATGTCCTCAGTCTGAAGAAATGAGAGCCAAGAAGAGGCACTTATGAGGAATTATACTTCTGTTCGACAGTAATGGCTTAGTCCCTAACCTTTTCTACACTGATATTTTATTAGCTTCCTAATTGGTTCAGTCTAGAATTTCAGTTCAGAGATTACCTTCGAATAATATCTCTCTCCGAATGGAGGCAGGCACAGAAGAGTCTGGCGCGACAATCTCTTCATGATGGAAACACACAACGAGCTAAGCCCCCATACTTGGGCTGTGCTTTTGAACTTCAGTTATTGCCAGTGAGCGGGCACCACACATCACATTGCCATGGCTCTGACAGGAGCACTCCTTTGGAAAGGTGAGCTCCACCTGTGTCTGTAATTTATACTGCAAGGAATCTACACCCACCTGTCTCACGAAGCAAGCAAGCGGGGCTTATGAGTCCCTAAGCACTTTTGTCACCTGCCTTGTTTGGTCTTTTCTCCCAAGCAGCAGTGTGGGTAAATCTAAGCTGTCTTAATGAGCATCATTTTCCTTTCCTCCAGCTAGAATCAGATAAATTCTTCCTAAACTTGAATGGGAAATTAAAAGAAACAACCAGTATTTTTCCAAAATGGAGTAGCTAACCTGATTATTATCCAGTGTTCAGGATAAAATTTGGTTTCCTTTGGTTTTAAAGACTCTCCGATGAAAATGAATTGCTCATGACTTAGGTAACATTTCTACTAACTTAGCGATGGTGTTTTGAGAGCTGCTTCCAGTCATGAGCCCTGACTATAACTCAGTTCCCTTCTCATCTCATAGTAGCTCAAAGACACATTTCACCTTGCAGTGTCCTTTAATTTTTTTTCCAAGTTACTAGTTATATAATTGAGGTCTGGCAAGAGACCATTTAACCAAGCTTCAGATGTGAGCACCAGAAAAAAAAATTCAATCTGATTAAATGTAAAGCCTCATAGCCAAGTGCTTGCAATACAATAAATGCTAAATATGTTATTTTCTTTCTTCACTTAGTCATTGTTTTGCTATTTCATCCATTACTAAAAGTGTAATAAGTCTTAAGGGGAACCTAAGAGAAAAGTAACAATTCCATCTCATTCGTGCACGGATAAGTCACATGATAATGTATTGTCAATTCAATTTGTTATTCCATGGTTCTTTATTTCTAGAAGACTTTCTCTGCTCTCCAGGTTTTAAGAGTCCTATAGTGAGATATCAGGCAGTAGGGTTC
The DNA here is from genome assembly GCF_031878675.1 of Megascapheus bottae. NCBI lineage: Eukaryota > Metazoa > Chordata > Mammalia > Rodentia > Geomyidae > Megascapheus > Megascapheus bottae. The sequence goes on from NC_143527.1 coordinate 7,268,141, forward strand.
CTCCCGAATATATGTTACATTTTACTAGACACAGTTAACTCTTTTCTCATTGTTTTATTGCTATCTTAGTTGACAGTGGTTGCCTGAAATAATTACTATAAAGTAGCAGACATCACAGCAAAGAAATGCTGAGTTTTTTGAAATACAGAGGAAGGAATATGTTTCAATATTTCTGTGTTATTGAACATAACCCTTTTCCTCCTCTTTCTTTCATCTACAGCATTCTTAATTTATATGGGTACACTTTTATCATCTAACACTTAAGCATTCGTGCAAAGATTGGATAGAGGTGAGGAGGAAACAGTCATTAATCATACTTCTCTACATTTAATCTATCCTGTTTTACAGTTTCAAAGTATAAAAGGAATATTTTTCTGTATACCCAAGAGACAAATTTCCGTATCTGCACAAAGGCTTCCAAATCATTAAAGCAACAACAACAACCCCCATATCTCCTCAGCACACATGCAAATCCCATTTATATGAAATTTTAATGCATTCTACATGAAACCATTTTAGCTCTACTCATGGCTAGGTTAACTGATGTCAAAGATCCTAGGTGTTATTTAATCTGACAGATGTCTGACATTTCTGCCTGGACTAGTGCCTATTGAGTGTTTGGAGATATACATTAAGTGAGAAGAATGGCAAGAGAAGCTCACATGCGGAATGATGGATTGATTGAGTTTTGTACCTAGACAGCGCACGTAACCTTGGTTTCTTTATCTATAAATTGAGACAAATTATGCCTGTCTATCAAAAAACTATTGTTCTGAAGATCAACTTTGTTTCTACTGTTATAGAATACTTGAAGGTGTTTAGTTGTTAAATTTTCTTTGTATTATTAATTTAAAACTATAATTTTGTTTTTTATACACCTATGATAAAGAGCATTTAATATGATATTTTAAAAAAGCAAATTTAAGACAAAAACCTCTAATGAATAAAATACTAAAATTTACAATAAACATGGGATCCATTCTGCACTTCACCATCTATCCTGTCTTTTCTCGTCCTCATTTGACTCCTGCACAATTCCTCCCTTAATTGAGCACAAGCAGAAGATGAGTGAAAAAAAAAAACAATGAATCCTGTCCATTCATTGCACATCTAAGATTAATTGTCAAAGCATTCAGGCAGCTGATCTCTGAATCTTGTGCAAGTCAAAGGCCTCATATCTAAAATATATCAACAACTCAAAAAATTGAATCACTCCAAAACTAATCTCCAAAGTAACAACCATCCCATTAAAAGATGGGCCAAAGACTTAAAGAGAGTCTTCTCTGAAGAAGAAACAAAAATGGCCTATAGACACATGAAAAAATGCTCAACATCTCTGGTCATAAAAGAAATGCAAATCAAAACAACTCTAAGATTCCACCTCACTCCAGTTAGAATGGCCAGGATCAAGAAAACGAATAACAGATGCTGGAGGGGATGTGGCCAGGAGGGATCACTACTACACTGTTGGTGGGAGTGCAAACTCATTCATCCACTATGGAAAGCAGTATGACAGTGCCTCAAAAGACTAAACATAGAGCTGCCCTATGACCCAGCAATTCCACTACTTGGCATTTACCCAATCATCCAGAAACAAGGACATACTAAATCCACCAGCACAACAATGTTCATTGCAGCACTATTTACCATAGCAAAGATATGGAACCAACCTAGATGTCCCTCAGGTGATGAGTGGATCAACAAGATGTGGTATTTGTACACAATGGAATTCTATGCTGCTGTCAGAAAGAATGGCATCACCCCATTCGTTAGGAAATGGAAAGACTTAGAAAAAATCATATTAAGTGAAGTAAGCCATACTCAAAGGAACTTAGGCTCAATGGTTTCCCTCATTTGTCATAATCAATAGAAACCTTGGGCTCTCCTAGCAGAGATTTGCAATAGAGCAAAACCTTGAAACAAAAGGCCATATAGTATGATGCTAAATGAAAGGATCTCTAGGATATAAAAACAAAAGCCATGTAATGAATGATAGTTATCCTTATGATACTATGATATCTCTCATCTCTTTTGCTGTCCCTTGGTTATCTCATATTGTTACAGTATCTCACTTTGTTACCTGATATATCGGATATATTTGTATTTGGTTATTTGAAATGGGATAGGGAAGGGGGGGAAACAAGATGAGGGGTGCGGGTGAGGAGGAGGGAAATGGGGACCAAGACATGTGAAAGGGTATCAATGTATGGGAATTAATGCACCATCTATCTGGCAAATATCATGTAACCCTTCTATTAATTACAATCAAAATATATGAAAAAAAGTTTTGGTATATCCAGATGCAGGTTTGTATGTAGACATTATGAAGACCAATGAAATAAGAGCAAATGGAAAAGCCAATTGGTTAATATCTTGAAACCTAAATACTAAACAATTTCAAGGAAATATTTTTTGTTAATACCCCAAATATACACGTAGAACTTCCTTTTATTTTTTAAAAATAAACCATATATAGTAACAGACTCACTAAATTAAATATATCCTTGTTTTTATTGCATAGTCAGTACTTAAATATTTTAAACTGTAGGCAAGCACTTCATACACATGGGAGGATATGTTCTACAGAAATATATATGTAGTGAATGCAATAAAATATATATAGAAACATATGCACTGCAATAAATCTGTCTTCATTACATCAAGGAACATATTTATCTAGTTCTTGTGAGCCTACCCTTGTTTTACATTTGCATTTAATTAATAAAATCAAGTGCAGTGGTGGAATCCACTGCTAAAATATTCATAGACATTTGAGAGGAAAGTGCCTTAAGTATATCAATATAATGAATGAGATAGGGGGTTATAAAATGTATCAATGGAGAATGTTGGGAACGAACCTGGCTTCATGGAATGGGTTTGGTGTGTGAGGCCCTCTGTTCCTTTGCCGGGGAGTACTCCAAAGTCATCAGCTGGAGGACAGTATTCTGCTCCTGAAGATGACTTCGAGCTCTGCACATGAGGTGGTGCCATAGCTAAGGCATGGAATGACATGTTTTTAGGTATTGCTAAAAATCCAAAACTGATTAGTAAAAAAGAAGACTCTCAAAAAGCCAAGGTTATGAAACTTTATTTCACTTGTCAGTTTCTATTTCCTCAAGCAAACATTGTTTCAGTCCCTCCTGGGAAACAGAAAAAAAAGAAAAAAGAAAAGAAAAGAAACACAAAACTGGTCAGCTCTGTGTTGTTGAATGAGATCAAATTAATAGAAAAATGCAAAATAACCAATGAAAAGCAGTGGTCAGCTGCTTAAAAAGGACCAAGACAAGGTCATAACCAATGAAGAGAAGTTCACTGGCTAAGCAGCCAGAACTACAGGAATTGCCCCCAAACACCTGCAGGAAGATGAATTTGTGAAAGATAAGGTGGAGAGAGAGCCATTGCTAAAATTTCAGCTGATAATAATAAATACCACATACTAATATCCATACATTTATTTATCAATAAACACATTAACACAGTGTTCAATACTAGGGCATAAATTCTAAGTTAGAATTTATATTTGCTCATGGCTGGTGCTCTACCACTTGAGCTAAATTGCTATTTCCTGCTTTTGCTGGTTATTTGGGGCTTTCCTGAGTACCTTGGAGTTTAGGTGTGTTTCTCCTGATACCTAGCTTAACCCTCCAGGGGATCAGCATCCTGTGATTTGATTGGGTGGGATAAAGTATCTATCCAAATCTCACAGGTACACAGGAATAAAATAATAGAGCAGATAAACCTAAGTACAGAAAGCTCTGATATGGTCAACTTACAGATAATGATCAAACTGCAATTATTTCTGCATTTTCTTAAAATGATAAGGCATCCTGTCCAGCGTATTCATCCTTTTTGCATTTTGTTGTTTTCTATATAAAATGCAAAATAATAAGGATACTCAGCATTATTAGTTAATTTTAAACAATCAAATGGCCACTGTCAAGTAGAAAGAACAATGCTCTAGTTTAACATTTCTTCTTCAGATAAAATAACAATTTGAAAATATTTTACGACCACATCATTTCAGGGGAAGGAGACAATAGTGTCATGTACAATGAAGCATAAGGATATAAATTTACTATTATGATGGAATTGAAATATATTCTTTCACAGAAGAGGATGGCTATTTGAAGTTCATTAATGGGCAGAGAAATACCAGGCTCCCATACAGCCAGTGAACAGACAGAACTGAGGTACTTAAGAAAAGCTGAAGGACCACTAACTTACTAAGCTGAGATATTCTGTCTCTCAGAGATCCATCATTTCTTTGAGGCCTCTCTATTTCCCTATTGAGAAAAGATGCTTTTCAATATCAATGTTATATTTCTATTATACTTCTTTGTGAAAGAAAGCTGACATGTTTTACTTTCTCTTGTAGGTGAAAAGTGTACCAGATAAAACAATAAAACAATCAGAAGCGACCTTTGCCTTTCCCCTCTGCAGGCTACCAGTGCAGGAAGGAGCATTTAGAGCCCCGATTCCAGAATGGAAGCTGAGGTTTTGGGGTTTCCTTTCCATCATTTCTTCCTCAGAGCTTTCATATGAATATTTGTTGAATAGAAACTTTTTTTTATCTTTTCTGCATTTTGAAATACATCTCAGGACAGCACTTTGGAGTATAAAGCAGTGGTATATATTGTTTGTTATGAATGTTTTCAATCATTTGGTAATATAACTGAACAGGAAATGGTGGTAGATATTATATGATCAAGTCATGTGAGAAAAATAAATAAACATGTTTTCCTCTTAAGAGAGAAGTATTACAAAATACATGCACAAATTACATTAACTGCACAAGGGTTATGAGAATGAGAATATACAATTTTATATTTGAAAAAGTGACCATTGGCCAGAAACATAGCTTAGTCGTAGAGTGCTTTGCCAAGCACACATGAAATCTTAGGTTCGATGCCTTGGTACCACATACTCAGAAAGTAAACAAAAACAAAACAGAAGTGGTGCTGTGGCTCAAAAGGCAGAGCACTATCTTTGAGCAAAAAGTGTCCAAGGACAGTGCTCAAGCCCTGAGATCAAGCCCCAGGCTTGGAAAAAAAAAAGGAGTCTTCAAACATTCTGGTGGAACTTGTGAAAGGTAATGGGAATCGTTTAGTTCATACATCTGTAACAAATGATATAGAAAAGATGAACTGAGGAAGATGGTTTGAAATATTGTCAGAATATTATTTACTACTCCCTTTAACTTGCTTTGCAGTCCATTTTCTCCATTTAAGAAAATGTTTTCCTCGATAGCATGTAGATAGGTATAAGAAAACGGAAGGAACTAAAGAGAAAAGCCATAGACCAATTCTTCATGATTAGCATTTTTACAAGTTTTACTAACTGCACACAAGTCACTTTTTGTGTCCAAAGATTTTGTTTAATATTCAATGCAGAACCTATTTCTGTAGGAGCATTATAATGCCAGGTTAATTTTTTTCAGTGTTTCTATCTATTTAGACTATTTTTTTTATTTTATTTTATTGTCAGGGTGATGCACAGAGGGAATACAATTACATATGTAAGGTAGTAAATCTATTTCTTGTCAAATATTGTTACCCCCTTCCCCATTTCCCCCCCTTTTCCCTGTTTTTAAAGGACAATTTTAAACAATCAAATACCTCAGATCTATTGGGTTAAACAACAAATATCCAGTTACATACTGACAGGAACAGTTGTCTCTGGCATAAGTGTGACCAAGATATGATTCCATAGCCACTGGGCTTCTTGGTTCATGAAGGAGAGAAACAAGAAGATAGGTTTTTATATGAAGGTTGGTATTCTATGGGTCATCAAATTTTCTCTTGCAGCCAGCAATGAATTCTGGTCTGCTCACCTCTCTCCGGGGTGCCATAAATGATCCCCTTCCAAACCCACTGATACAACAGTGGAGTTGCTCAGGTATTTTATGACTAACAGAGAGTAAGCAGAACAAAAACACCACAACATCAAAAAAACACTCACATCAGTAGAGGTATCTTAGAACAGAGCAGTCAGCAGAGGACTGGTCTGAGATCTCCTCGATTGATAAGTTATTCCTGATCACGTTGTTCTCTTAAACAACCATACCGAGGACAAAAACACACCCGACATGACTGCCTTTCCCCATAAGTTGTAATATAGGAACCCATAGGAATTTTGCATCCATCTTTTCTTGAACTGGCTTGTTACTTCTCACACAGATTTTAACTGCATAGCCGGAACTCCCTTTCTGCTGCCACCCATTACACACGAGACATCCCTCACCACTGCTTCTGAACGGCTGTACCTTATTTATTTGAGTGCATGTTTGTCTCTCTGATTTTTGCCATTGTTTTGATTTGGACAGTATATTTGTTACCAAGCTCTATAAGGCCTTTTTGCATTGGGACTATTACTGTCTTTATTTCATGCATAGCACTTTTCACATTCCATAGTTAGATTTGGCTTTGCATAATATGTTTTAATAGCTACCTGAAATAGTCTATCATTTCCTTTATCTCCTGGGATGTATAGGGTAGAGTTGTGGCATCTTTCTCTTGTTCTTTTTTCTTTATTGTTAACACGTGGTATTTCTTCAATCATTCCAATTCCTTTTGTTTTCTATCAATTATATGTCATTTCCCCTGATTTTCTGTGTTAGATAATTCATTTTGAATGTCAATCTATATAAAGTTTGCCTCTGATTAGGATGGTAAATATTTTTGTGTTGCTACAGACAAGTTTGTGTTTGTTGAAGGACAAGCTGAATTGACATTGATTTTAGGCTTTGGTCTTGGAACTGAACAACACTCTCAAGTTTTCTGATTCCTCACTCTAAGAACTCTTCATGATATCATGTAAGTTTGATTTTTTTCTATCTTGTCGAATCTGTGAACTTTTCTTAGAATGTTGATCATTAGATTGTTTTTTCTGTGTCTATATTGCTTGTCTAGCTTCAACATTTCCTTATGCTACTCTCTGATCTGTAATGAGACTGCCTTACTGCCTTTCTACACTTCTGTCTTTGTCTTGTTCCCCTCCCTCCCTCCCTCCCTCCCTCCCTCCCTCCCTCCCTCCCTCCCTCCCTCCCTCCCTCCCTCCCTCCCTCTCTCTCTCTCTCTCTCTCTCTCTCTCTCTCTCTCTCTCTCTCTCTCTCTCTCTCTCTCTCTCTCTCTCTCTCTCTCTCTCTCTCTCTCATTCTCTGATCTATGGGATCTATTCGCCTACCTCCACCAGATTTGCTCTCTGGACTAGAATCACCAAGAACACAAGACTTCACCTTGTGTCAGCCTCATGATTCCATCTGAGAACTGACCTTGGAAATTCAGAAAACTCAATTTATTTGTTTCTTCTTATTATTTCTTTTCAGGGATCATTGCTCGGCTTTGCCTGGTGAGTAATGTTTTGAAGTCATTGTTCAATATCTTCTGTGTGCAATTTTAGCCATTTCATAAGAGAGGGCAATTCCAATTTCTCCTTTTCGTTTTTTGGCTGAGTGAATTCTCAAAAGGAAATCATATTATTTCTTTTTTTCCTTTAAATTTAGGTATGTGTTAAAATATCTTGGGATAGTGTAGACCCATAAATATCATACTATATATGCTATTTATAGATTTGCTATTTTTTGCTTCAAAGTGTATTAAAAAATGTCTATGGACAATTGGAAAATCATAGTGCACTATATGAAAACTTTGAGTTTTGAATCAATTCACTGGCTTAGATGACAATAATAAATGATAACATTAATGCAAACACTGTTCAAAATTAATTGCTATATTTAAACAGTCACAATTAATCATTCTATGGAAGCAAAAATTTAAAATTTAAATGAACATTGTACCTATAGATAGCTGGTGAGACCCAGAACTTAAAAAGTTATTCTATTGGAAACATGAACATTAGCACCGATTTTTACAGCAGTCAACATTAAAGAAACTTGAGCTGTCAATATGTGTTGAGTAAGTACAAATTATTAAATACATTTTTCATAACTAAACAAGTTTCTTGATGGTCCTTTTATTTTACTTTTATAATGCAACCAAATTTAAGTGATTGAAGTAAAAACACCATGGTAAGATAGGAACACAGCATTTTAGGCATTTCCAGAAGTCTGTGAAACAACACATTGAGTGATAGGAAGCAGCAGGCCAGATGCCATGTGACACGCTAACTCAAGGTCCAACCTCTAAATGACCTTAATAACGTAGAACAGATGAAAAAAAGATCATCACAGAGGCCAAATTGAAAAAAAAACATTACTATAGACATCATATTATCGATGGGACAATGGGAAACTCTGAAGTGGCAAAATACTCACAAAATGACTGGGATCCGTACTGCCAGTCATCAACAGATGTTTGCACGCCTCTGGCAAAAGGAGACGCAGAAGCAGAATTTCGGTAGCTTGTGATTGGCCATTTAGCAGTTACTGGCTCCAGCTTTCAGCTAAATTAATCAAAAATAGCTTATCTGAAACCATGGCATGAAAAAGAAAGAAAACATCAAGATTTTCCTTTGTCAATATAAAGAGATAATTATATGAAAATGAATTAGGAGAATTGGGATTTCTATGCTAGGATGAATAATTAATTGCCTTATGTAATGATCACTAAGTAAGTTCTGATGGTCCTAAACTTTGATTTATGTTGGAGATAATTCATATGAATTTTGAGCATAGCGTTTTATATTCAAAATGTTTACTGCTTTTGGAGGCAGCTATATCAGGAAGGTGATGTTTTGGGTAAAAAGGCATATTTCAGATTCTGGCACCACTTCTATTTGTATTTCATTTTGTGGTTCTACAGTGAAGCACCTGAGACTCATTGGTTTATAAATAATTTTCTTCCACAGTTCTGGAGGCTGGGAAGATGAAGATCAAAGTTAGTTGGGTTTTCTTGTGAGAGCAGAAGAGCAGAAGAGGGGAGCCCTGCATGCAGCTGCTGAACTGCCTGAAGTAGGCCCATGTCCACCAAGCACGTCATAAAGGCTGCAAAAGATGCATCCTAATTCACTGGCAACCACTGAATGTTAAAGAGCATGTACTCACATTTAGCAAGCCTTTTCAACCTTGTTGAAACAGTGGAAGTTATTCAAGCATTGAATGGCTGAAATTCTATGTGTTTATGGAATTGTTATGGGAACTGAGTTAGTGGCTGCAAAGCTCTCAGGCCACATACTAAAGACATTCAATAAATATTAGATAATATCTATTGTTACTGATTTATTTTGTATGTCAGTGGATTGCAGACTTGTTCTAAAAGCATAACTACATTTTTTGTCCCTATTTTGCCTTACCTCACTCAGTCTGGACTGGAGAAACTTTGGAAGATTTCCTGTGATCACTTGAAGAGAAGAAAAAATAAATAAACATTGCTCCTGCCTCAAGAAAGTATCCTAAGATCTATGGTCTTCAGATACGAATGTGCTACTTTGTCCCCCTCAAAATGGAGTCTGCCTGTGGTAGAGTAAGGAATTCTCTTGGAAAGACAAGTTTTCTTTACTTGATGACGACAACTGTTTGAAGATTCCCAGAGACGTTCTTCTCCCTGTAGATGAATAAGTCAACTTGAGATTTCTTGGAATCTTGAGTAATGGGGGCAATTATATGATATTCTTCTAAATTTCTGTATTTATTTTGAATATTTATTTTATTAAGGAATTGGAAGGTAGTATCTTGCTTAAAGACCTCAACTTGTGCATCATGTAATAATCCTATATTTAGATGAGGTCAGTCCAACAAAATGGGATACACATATGCACACACACACATACACACACACACACAGAGGCACACACACACACACACACAGGCACACAGGCACACACAGGCACAGGCTCATGCACAAACACATACCCCATGTGCAAAAGCTCATTTTTTTTCTCTTCAAATTATACCCTACAATGTACACAATGCCACCATGACTTTTTCTTAATGATGAAAGTGTGTAGGATAATATTTAAGCAGATTACGTTAAATTATTTACACTGATGGAATCGGAATGTAGTTCTCTGAAGGTCTGTTAGAATTTATTGCCTTTCTCCAACATGATGTATCTTATTAAACAATGTAGGATCATCACTGGCAAAACCATTTATATAAAAGGCCAGGTATTAAATAATTTACAGTTTGGGGGTTTTGTGAAAACTATTTATCATAAAAACATGAAAGCAGTTAGGTTATGTGTAAATGAATGAATCTGCCTTTGTTTCAAAGGTAGATTGAAGTTATTCACAGATTATTCTCCGTACCTCTCTTTTTTGGCCAATTGCTGAGGGAATGTACTAAAGTCCTGCTTTCTATCTTTATTGGCTTAATGTCTTTGATATAATAAAGCATGAAAAGGCTGTCTCTATGGAATGACAAGGTTTGTCTCTTTGTATTCAACTTTGATTCAGCAAGGAAACATTGGTGTAGACTAGACAGGGTCCTTTGTCAGGAGAAAATGAACCACTTCTGATGTCTTCACTGTAATACTATAGAGAGGTGAGAAAATAGACATAGTCTAAAACTTGGCTTATGATAATCTCATGTAAAGTAGTAGCTGACATTCAATTGGCCCTGAGTTTACATTGTCCTCTGAGTTATTTGAGCGTGCCGTCTACGTTATGTCATGAAAGCAAGATCATAGATTTTTTTCCAGGAATGATTCCAGTGGAGTCTTCCAAATATGTTTTTGTACTTCCCAAGGATAGTCCTTTCTATAATTATAAAAGCTCACATGCCCTGGCTAAGTCACCAGTTAAGGAATCTGACAAGATCCAGAAACCTACTCTAATTAAACTTTAAAGAACTTATTGCAATGTGAAGTTCTTCCAGCAGGTTGGCTGAAAAGAGTGTGCAGATAAGCCTTCACATACAATTTGGCTTTGAAACCGCCCCCACTTCCAGGAAACAGATTTCAGTAGAATTTTAGGTGTTCAAAAATTAAAAACATCTCAAATATTTACAACTGTAACTATTTTGGTTGTATTATGACATCAAATTATGGAAGGTCAATTTTATTTTATTTGGCTTCTTTCTGACCTCATGCTTCCATAAGCATGATAAGCAAACCAGTAAAACAGTGACTAATTTGTGAGATAAAAACCACAAAACTGCAACTTCTAGTAAACACCTACACATTTATAATTTTACCCCAAATATATTTGATGTTCCTTCTTCTTTCTTCTTCATTAAAGATCATCCGATTCTATAATGGCAGAGATTTCCTACAAGTTTTTATTATATACATTTTAAAACTCAGTACTTCTATTCCTATGTTGTTATTTCCATGACTAGGTTACATGCTAATGTACTCAGATCAAATCCCTGATGTTGATGGAGAAAAATGAAAGTGAGAGAGGAAGGAGCTTCCAAAAGACAGAAACAACTGCTTCCCACACTGAAATAATTGATTAATAGGCAAGCAAATCTGGATCAATTGAGGTGATTTGAGTCACTCAGATCGGCCTCACCAGATCTGTAATTCCAGTGTTAGTGCTCTCTTTTTCTGGTGAATGCTAACACTTTCAAAATAGGAACCAATTTTGTGGTTTCAGTCAATATTGCCTTTTGCATATCATATCAAATGTTAGTTTTTGAAACATGTTTGGGTGTCTTCAGTCTGTGTCAACAAAAAATGAGATAAAATAAAGAAACATTACTTAAGGAATTTATCAATTTTAGGACATCCTTGACCTGAGAATTTATGAAGTTAGTCATTTGTTTTTCTAACTTAAATCATCCCTGTATCACAGAGACAGCTGTAATAACCCATAATCCTGACTACTTTATGACACTGAAACTGTCATATGACTTGGGTAAATTGGTCCCTGAAGATCTTGAGAGAAGCAATTGAAGCCATAGTCAAGACTTACAGGAAGATTAACCCTAAAATAAGAGCCTAGAGCAACATCTTGGAGTTTGCTGTTCACAGACAATATCGTTAGGGCTTAGGAGGACTGCAGTGTCAGTAAAAATGAATCTGAGACTGGTTATAAATTAGTACTAGTTATTAGAGAACAAAAGGGGATCAAAGTAATAGGCAAAGCAAGTGGGGATGGAGAAACACTCACTGGATACTGAGAAATGTGTACTGAGGTGATGAAAACTTCTTAAGAGGACTACATGGCGCCTTTACTCTCCAGTATTGTCTTACTATTTTAATTCCTGCAATCATTGATCAGTAAGACTCCTTTAGTCCTGACTTAGCTGATAGATTACCAGTAACTCATTTTCCATTGCGTTGTGTTTACTGTTATGTTTACTATTGTATTACGTTATGTTCACCGTTATACTTTTATTTATCCATATTTCATGAGATAAGGAATAAAATGGCAAAATCACAGATGTGTGCTTATGTATAGACAGCAATGACTAGTAGAAAAATTGCTACAAATGAATACAATAATATGACAATTATTTTTTAGTTAATAGTGTTGAATCCATGTGTACATATAGATATACATATTCATGTTGGACATTAAATGGTAGAAACTACAAATACAAGAAGAAAATTGTTACTGAAAAAATTACTTCTTATAAAATGACTCTATGAGCATATAGAAAATCAAAATACTTAAAACACACGAGCATACCCAACACACACATTCACACATCATAAGCAAATGCAAATGAGACTTTTATATAGGTAACCAAACAAGTCAAATCAACATATTTTAATGACATCTAAATATATCCTGCAAGGAACAAGATTATTGTAACAATAGGGAAAATATTATTTTGTGCGACCTATGGACATTTTTGTAAAGTAATTCAATATTTTTATGCTGTTGGTAGGAAATGAAAAGTTGATGGAAAATCAAAACAACAAAATAAATTTATATTTAGCAACAACACTGGAGATAGTGTGAGAAATTGTTTATGTCTTTGCAAAACTGTTACAAGGGTTTCTTGTTTGTTTGTTTGTTTGAAGATTACTGACTCACACTTTGATTTCAGAGAGAGAAGCTGACAGGCCACTGTCATTGGAGGGCTGGAAGAGGTTGTGCATGGCTGTTATTCTAGCTAGATAGACATCCTGATGTAAGGTAAAGGACATCAAAACATTTGCCTTGGCAAACAGTAAAACTGCACTTCAAAAGTAACTGGCAAAATCAGTTCTGGTGTGGTGTTTCAGCAATAAAACACCTGCCTAGAATGTGAAACCCTGACAGAAACATGACTTATTTGAGCCTTGCCTACACCTTTTATGTGTCTATCTTAAATTGACTCTTTCCTTCTTCTTTGAATCCTTACCCCCTGAAGTTTCGTAACTTGAAAAAATCTCTATGAATCCTTTGAAATAGTCACTGAGTGTGTCTTTCCTTATGGATGTCTGCATCCTCTCTTGCATAACCATTTTCTTCATGGTATTTTATTACTTCTGTAAACGTGCAAATACTACTTGAAATATCTCTGTGTGCTAAGTATTCATGGTGTGATTTTCTGAGTCAGGAAACTGAGGTTCAGTGGTGTCAAGTCAATAGCTTTCCAATTCCACAATTAATGTGAGGGAGGATCCAGTCTGTAAATGAAGCAAATTTGCCCTGGAGCAGAGCTCTACATTACCAGGCATTGACAATACAAAATGGCTATGGTTCAGATCGGTTTCTGGAGGAGGGGCACAGACTGCTCTGCTTTGAAAATATCCCATAATCTAAACACATGTCATGATTGGTAATCACTGACATTGAACTTGCTTAAATGACAAATAAATTTACAAGCAATGAAAAAAAAACGGAAGGACAGAAGATTCTTAGGTAACTGGTGTTAAGAAATCAGAGGGCAATAAGATAATATCTCATTCCATTCTGCTCCTAATTTCCTGATAGACTTTTAACAAATTTTAAGCCCATTCATTGCATAATTCATATGTTGCCTGTGATGAAAATAAGCATATAGTAAGACTGAGAAGAGAAAACAGAGGAAGTGAGTCTAAAATCAGAGAAACAATCAGTAAAACTCAACAGGGAAAAGCTAATTGAAGAATTAATACCAAATCATTGTCAAGCACAACCAGTCAATGTAACCCATCGTTACCAATAAATGTGTTCACCTCCTTCTTTTCCTCTGAAGGCTGTGTGCAATCGTGATAGGTTTCATGCACTGTATCCCTAGGCAAAAGCTCACCTCATGAGGCATTATAATTCATCAGTCTTTTTACATTTTATAAATATTGTGAATGAATTTTGATTATTTAGAATTCAGCAGTTTGGCAGCCCATCTTGAGGATTTTTTTTTGAAGAAAAATTCTAAAAAGAGTCTGAAATGGCATTTTATTATGTCTTTTTTTGTCATTTTGAGTAGACACACATTTTGTTGTGTACTGTTCAATAAAAAAAGCAGGGCCCTGGCCAGCATCTCCAGAAGAAATCAGCATGAATAATAGAAATTATCATCATTTCAGTAGCTACTGTTATCTAAGGACTCGGAGCTTGCTTAGAGAACAATTGGGTTTCTCTGTAGCTGATCACAAAATTATACATATTCAAACCAAATAAGCTATGAAGATGTTTTTAATCAAATGTCACAAATATGTATTTTATATTACACTAGAGGACATACTCATTTAACTATGGAAAGAAATTCTTTATTTTAATGCATTTTTCTCCTTTTCAGAGAATACTTTGACACCACTGGAAAAATTGCTTCCTGTTAAATTTATAACTAAATCAAATATGGCTTAAGAAAATTAGTTTGAAAAATTATCAAGGCTCCTACATATTTTGAATGTAGATTCACTAAGATTTTTAATATGTCTTTGTCAAACACTCCTATGCATAACCTCCTTTGACCTCTGTGTGTGAATGTCTGGTATCCTATATGGTTTAGCATGTACCAGTGTGTGTGAATATATATAAAATTATTCTGTTTGTTTACTTGTATATTGGTATGCATGTTCTAGTTACCACAAACGAGGGAATCCATGCATCCTATGTCCTATGGTTTTTTTTCAGCTCTGACTTACTTTGCTTAATATTTTTCCAAGTCTTTCCATTTTTCTCATGAATAGTACAATATTATTCTTTCTGATGTAAGAGCAGAATTTCATCATATATATATACCACATTTTCCTGATTCATTCATGCACTGAGGGGCATCTGGGTTGACTCCATATCTTGGCTATGATAAAATAATGCCGCAATGAATATGAATGTGCTGGTATCTTTACTGTGGAATTGTTTGTATTCTACTGGATAAATCCGCAGGAGTGGGATTGCTGGGTCATAGGGGAGCTCTGTCATACTGCTTTCCAGAGTAGCTGAATAGGCTTACATGCTCACCAAATGTGTAAACGAGTTCCCTTTGGTCACATCCCTGCCAGCATCTGTTATGAGTTTTCTTGAAAATGGCCTCTCTAACTGGCGGGAGGCAGCATCTCAGTTTTGTTTTGATTTGCATTTCTTATGAATAGTGATGGTGAACATTTTGTCATGTGTCTACTGGCCATTTTTACTTCTTCCTCAGAGAAGACTTGCTTTAAGACATTAGCCCATTTATTGATTGGGGTATTGAGTTTTTGAGGATTTAATTTTTTGGACTGCAGGTACATTTTAGATATGAGGCTCTGGTCTGATGCAAAACTTGCAAAGATCTTCTCCCATTCTGTGGGCTATTCATCTTGCTAGCTTATGTCTTTTGCCATGTAGAAGCTCTTTAGTTTGAAGCTAGATACCCATGTATCACTCTGCACCAGAATCAATTATAAATGGATTAAAACCTCAAGATAAGTCCAAAACCCATGGAAATATTACAGGGGTAGGAAAAACACTAGGCTTGACCTTTTAGGCAGATGGAATCTTTCTAAGTAAAAGTCCAAAATCACAATAAATTAAAGATAGACTAGTTAAATGGGAGTGCATCACTAGTATTTTAATCACTGCAAAGTTTTATTATGATACATATTTTTTGTTATCAATACTTAGCTTATTTCTTAAAAAAAGAATGTAAAATTGTATTTCATACTACTGGGACCATTGTGTATACAGGGTTTCCAGGACTTTTATAAATGGAAATATTTATGATACCAATTTCCCCAACTCAGACCATGCCTAACAGCACTCTACTCTCTAATTCTAATACTTTTAATATTTGTAGTTGTCTGCTAAATTTGAGAATGGGTGATATTTAAACTTATGTGTCTGGTGTATATTACCAACCACACAAAACCTCAGTTTCAACAGTGTCATGGTCAATGGAAATATATTCCCCTGTTTTATAGTATTTATGTGAGAACATTTGTACATATGTATGTATGTATGTATGTATGTATGTATGCATGCATGCATGTATACAAATAGATACATGTGTATATACACATGCATATATATCTTTTTCAAAAGCACCTAGATAGCTTAATAACTTTCCTAACTTGTATCATGTTGCATTGAAAAAAGTGCAAAAGATATCTTTGAGATAGAAATTTTGTTCCTTTTGTCTAGGTTTTCTGAATCTATTGTTCTGAATTTTTTTTAGAAATATTTTTTTTCATGGGGCTTGAACTCAGGGCTTGAGCACTGTCTTGGGCATTCCCAAGGATATCACTTTGCCACTGCAGCCACAGTACCACTTCCAGCATTTTCTGTCTATGTGGTACTGAAGAATCAAACCCAGGGTTTTGTGCAAGCTAGGCAAGCACTCTACCACTAGGCAACACTCCCAGCCTTTACTTTAATGATTTAAAAAAATGTTTAGGTGCCTCAAAATTATTTTCTTCAATATTAATAGCTTTTCTTTCCACAAGCAAGTGAAGGTTTGTTTTTCCTGCTCCCTTACTTAGAAATATTTATCTTTAAAGCACATTAGATATGTACTATGACATTAAGTGTTAGCAAAGTTTGAATTTTTAGTTCCCTGGATATGATGTTAAGCATCTTAAAAATACTTTTTCTTTGCGAAAATAGGTACCTGAGTCTTTTGATTATTTTTTAACCATATAAGTTAAGGGGCATCTATGTCAACTAGTCAACTCTGGAAGCATGCAAATTATTCAAACCTACCAAATTTCATTCAATAACCTTATCCACTTTGATATACTTACACTTTTAGAATATGAAAATAAGAGAGATAAAACAAAAAGTAAATGCATATCCATAATATATACATATTAGACAGTTCAAAAATATTTGTCACGCATAGCTGCTATATTGTAATTGCATGCATGATGTATTTGAATATACAAAGATTAGTTATAAAGGTTGTGAAAGGACAAGTGAAACTTCTACAATAGCTGTAAGAAAGTTTTACTTTGCTACATGCAACCAAATTTCATATTCTTCTTTTGAGAATAAGAAACAAATCCCTAGGATACATTAACCTGAGCAAGATACATCACCTTTAGCAACACATGTAATATCTAACAGTGTCTCCTTTGAAAATGTCTGACCGCTCTGTCTTTCATTGAGAACTCCATTCTGTGAGGAGAGACTTACAGATTGAGATATTTATACTGTGGTAGAAGAAACTCATGCATTTGTGAAGCCAAAGGCACATTACTTTATCAATAGATGATAGATTTGCAAAAACAAAAGCTATTCAAGAGAATCATTCACCTCTCCTTCAGTTTAAACATAAGGAAATCAGATCATATAAAGGCCAAAAGATTTGTCCAAGGACAGATAGGCAGTTTGCAGCCCTGATAAGATCTTAGCCATTTATTCCCATGCAGGATTCTTGTCATCAGGTTTTCCTAACTTATAGCTGTGTTGCAAACTCATCATTTATCATGTCCATCATGTTCAAACTCAGTGTCAGCCACCAGGAACAAAATGTGCCAGAGAAAAGGAGAAATGCAAGGAATAATGCCACAGTGTCCAGCATTTCTACTACTTTTAGAAGAATTGTTTTCACTTCACATAAAAACTATTTTGCTATCATCTGAACCAGCAAATGTCCTGTTAATGAAGCATGGAGAAAAGTAACAAAACAATTGAATCCATATGGGATAAGGAAACACAACATTCATTAGGTAAAGAATTGATTACAGAACTAGAGATATTTGAAAGTTAGCTTATGGATTACTGACAACCCATAAATTCAGACTATCCTTAGGAAAAATGTTTCTGAATACAGTATTCTACAATGAAATGGAAATTCTTAGTGTACTATCAACTAACTATGAGAAAACATAATGATACTATACTTGGATGCTATATTTTCAAACAGAAAACAAGTTTCCATAAATTAAAAAAATCAGATTTCATTAAGTTTATGTAAGTGGGGTTTATTATATTGTCCATTTTAACTTTTTCTAAAGCTATCATTTCCATGAAAAAAATTCTTAGATTTCATAACTATGTAGAGAAAAGATGAACACCTTTATAATATGACTTAAACATGTATATATACTATACATAGCCTAATGCCTCCCTTAATATCTGAAAATTAATTATTTAATATCAAAATAATGGGAAAGTTTTATGTGAGTAGATGTACCAAACTGAAAACCAAACTATATTCTATGAGGTATATCTACTTAGATGTTTCCCTACAGAAAATACTGTTTCTTTAACTTTTATAAAATTAAAGATAGCTTCATTCATGTGCCCTAAAGAAGCTAAATATTTTCTGTGACTATTACTAGAAATAGCAAACTAGCATTTTTTTATTTCCATTTTTTTTTCCTGAAGGTCATTTAATTCAAAACTCAGAAATTTTAGTAGCTAAAAAGACATAACTCTCTAAACATATTTGTAAAGAATACTTTATGAGGCCGAGAGTTTGGCCTAGTGGTAGAGTGCTTGCCTAGCATGCACAAAGACCCAGGTTCGATTCCTCGGTACCATATACATAGCAAAAAGCCGGAAGTGGTGCTGAAGCTCAAGTGGTAGAGCTCTAGCCTTGAGAATATCCAAGAACAGTGCTCAGGCCCTGAGCTCTAGCCCAGGACTGGCAAAAAAAAAAAAGAATACTTTATGAGTAAATTGTTTTCCAAATTTCAAATTGATATATCACTAACTTAATTTTGAGATTCAGCTTTGAATCACCAAATTCCTTTGTACTGAATATTGGTGAGGTGAAATGGAATCTTTCTATGAGAAACGTATCAGTATTGGCAGAAAGGACAGGCTACAGGTATATTCATGTTTTAGTATATAAGTTTTGGGTTTTAATTACAGTTGTCAAAATGGCTAATATAATGAAAATCAATTTTATCAAACTCATTCAAAGGAAACACTTGTCTGTTTCTCATTCACTGCCACTTCAATTCAGTCCTAAAGCTTACCTACTTTTATCTCATTGAAATGGAAGTTGAAGATATACTTTGCCAGTAAGAGTAGATTTACAGTTACAGTTTATGGTAGAATTTCAAATATATTACTTGAGCACCGTGATTGAAAACTCTGAAGATATTGTGAGGCAACATACACATTAAGCACTCGTCAATGGTAAATATTTGGCTACTCCTTACGTGATTCTAGGTGGACTACAGTAAGAATGCTTTCTGTTTCAGAATTTTGTATTTCCTTTTTCAGTGTAGTATTAATATTATACACATGATTGATGCAATACTATTATAAATGTGATTGACTATACATGATTGTGTATAATGTGTACTGTTAATCAAGTTAATTTTTGTGATATCCTTGCTGGAATGTATTTTATATGAATTGATTGAATAAAATTTGAGTTATTTTTATATATACCTGAAGGAATTATTTCAAAATATCCCTTCTCTCTTGCTTTAATGACCAATGTTTTATTAGGCTCAAGTTTATATATCATGACTGAATTTAAAACAGAGAAATTTATGTCTTCAGATTACAAAATTTCCACTCCCTATGTACCAGCGTGCAACTAAAATTTCCCTAAAGCTTAGCGTCTAAGACAAAGAACTGAATTCCAAGTACATTGCTAACTCAGGAATAATGGTATAGAACATTTCCATCGAAAGGTATTTTTGAATTAAAATCATTGAAAAGCACCAAGATCTTTGTAATACAACATGATAGGTTTTGAACATCTGTCTTACATTCATTCCTGATTGTGATCATGTCCTGTCATCTGATGAGCAAGTTCCAGGTATAAAGAAATAAATATGAATGAGGAACAGTACCTTAATGACTAGGCCAACCCATGGGATTTAGCTTCACGGAGCTACTTCTAAAGGTTACTGCATCAAGTTGGTTAATAGTCAAGGGGTGAAGCAAGCAAATGAAGTAGATGTGTGGCCATCACTTCAATAGCCACGTGTGACAGCCGGAGTGCAGGTCCTAAAGATGCAGGCCCTGGCATGAATTTCAGACTGCTGCTCTGAACTTGAAGTCATCTCAACTACAAGACTGAGCTAATATCAGCAATGCCCATCTCGGAAGGTTGCCTCTACACATTGGTTACTTCAAAAAAAATGATTCTCTTATAAAAACATTCAGCAAATGCTTGCTGTGGTAGAAAACTGATGATAATTTATAAGATAACATGAAAATGGATGTCATTTAATTATAAACATTGTCTTTTTAAAAAATTTACTTTTGAGAGACCTCTGGGTGTAATAATCAGATTGGGGATACCAGGTCTAATAGAGTGCTTACGTTTTCAAATAGACAACATGACTGAGGGCAAGAATATTTTGGCAGTAGTCACACTTATAGGATAAATGCTTTATGTCATAAGAGATATCATTGGCATTTGACTTCTGCCACTAAAAGAACTACTTAAGCTTTTAAAATCTGTTTTAATTAAGTCTTGTTCGACTATTTGATTATGTCTGCTTTGGTTATATCTGTTTTCTCTCAAGGACACAGCAAATGTGAAGTGACGATAGACATATTTTCTTATTTTATTTGAAACACAGACTATGCATTGCTGTATCTATGCATAGCCACATATACATATAACTATTGTCCTTGACATTGACTTTAAGGAAAATAAAAGTATATATTTAATTGAAAATGGATTTCATGGCTTTTTGAAAAAAAATATCTGTAATCGTGGGATCTTTTATTCTGAAGAAGCACTGAGATAATTATGCTCTCTATGAACACTTATTGAACTAATTAAAAATTCTAAGCTCTATCAAGATTATTTATTGAAACCTATTTGGCATTTCCTATTACTCAACATAGCTCAGTATTTTATTTCTTTGTACTCAAGAATCACAGTAATAATTTAAGTAAAGAATAAAAGCCTGAGAAATGTCTGATAAATAGATGGGATCATATCTGGTACTTTGTACCTAAGCAAGTATCACAATGGCCAAAAGTAGGGAGAATAAAATAGCCTTTCAAATAAGCTAGTAATTTAATTTGTATTTTGCTATTATTCTCTAGAAAAATACATTAGGTAGTCACTATTCAGCTCCTTATTTCAATTTGTTCTCATCAGATCGATCTGAAGAAAAACTCAAAGTTAATTTTTGATGTATTAGTTGTGGCCAAGAGACATACTTTAAGGAACCATATTTGTAATTGTAGAAATAATTGCATTAAAACCAGGCCCTACATCAGTAGGATATGTATAAATGGTATTTGTTTCCTAGTGGGGTGTCTTCTTTATTTCTCCTGTGTCACATTTCGCTCAAAGCACAAAAATTTGTCATAAGAAATATGATCAGAGACCTAGCAAACTGAAGATAATAGGGACTGAAGCAGAGTGAATGAAAATTTCTACTCTCCTGCAAACTGGTTCTGTGAACTTGAACAAAATGTCCTTATTTTGGATGGATAGCCTCTCATTTGAAAAAAACAAACAAACAGACAAACAAAAATAAACCATAACTACTATAGTGAAATAATTATAATAAAAGGCATCTCACAAAATTATGGGACTAACAGATATTAAGTCTATCAGAAGAGGGGAAGGAGAACTATAGTCATTTCCAAGCATGTTTCTAACGAATAAAATTGCTGAAACAAAATTATCAGGGCAGTGTACGTGAATAACTTTAAATCGGAATTACCTGATTCGATTCAGACTCCAGCGGATATCTGCCTGGGTTAGCGTTGTTGGCACCACAAATTCTCAAGCCATGACTTCATTTCTGACTAAGGTGAGAAATGAAATTGGCTGGACCCTTTGTATTTATGATTGAAATATGAGTGGTATCCATTTTTGCTTCAAGTATTTGCTGTTCTACCTTTCCTGACAAAGCTAAGTTGATAATTAGGAGCTCTTTTTTTATATTGATGTACTCATGCCATTTTTATGCTAGAAGCTATTAACTGATTCTCGAGGACAAAAGTGACAAGTCCAGATTCAGGTGGTCAGTTGATACAGCAGGAGCCACGTCAGCTAGACTAGTGTTCATTGCACACAAATCTATAGTTTTTGAATGGTCTTTGCAATTGCATAAAGCATTTCCTAAAGATTGAAATTTGTATTGACTTTACCTTTGGGACACAGCGACACTATATTTATCGATTAAAATGTCTATTCTTTCAATTTCCGAGTACCTGTCACTAGAAAATAAATATATTCTCAGGATAACAAAAGCCAAACATGATTAAACAGGCTTCTCAATGTTCTGAATTTTCTCCATGCCATTTTTTCCATGCTAAAGATTTGTTGAGCCCCTTAGGCCCAGAATGCTTTGAGCAATTGATGCATCTAAATACACAGTTAACAAAGCACAGGAGCAGGAGGCTCATTCCTAGAGAGAGGAAAAAATCTTGGAAGTGCTTGCAATTACACATCTATTTATTTGGAGTAAATTAAGCTCTTTGCCATGGAATTTATCAACAGCAAATTTGTTTATTAAAATGTAGTTACTGAAGAATTTCATATGAAAAGTAGTCTGTTTGTAAGGGTTACTTCTGTGAAATTAAGAGAAAGACGTTTTTGCAAAATCACAAAATATTTTATTTTCACCGTAATTTTGTATCTATGTACTAGTCACACTTCTAAATCCCAGTTTACACTATTAAGGATTACCATTCATTAGAGGCCAATAGGCTTAAATTTGTTGCCTACTGAAAATGGAAATGTCCCTAGAATAGTTACTTTATCTTGATATTCCATTAGAAGTTTCTTCCAATCCACAGATGAATATTTTTGAGTCAACTAAGAAACATATGTACTGTAAAATATAAGCTATCCAAAAACTGATTTTCAATCAGAGCAAACAGTCATGGAGAGATTCTGTACTGCAGAACTTATTTATTTTATGAAATTAAGAATCAATGCAACGGCAAGGTCCACACGAATATATATTGGATATAAACTCCACAACTGGGGCAGGGAGGGAAAGTGAGAGAGAAACATAAGAGGAGATAACTATATCCAATAAGAAATGCGCTCCTTACCTTAAGTATGCAGCTGTAACCCCTCTGTACATCAACCTGACAATGTATTTTAAAAAAGAAATGTACGCATTACCTTACTATGTACCTGCAACCCCTCTGATATCATTCTTACAATATAATACAATGAAATTTAATTGAACTAATGAAAGTAACACATAAAAAGCAAAAAGGAAAGAAAAGAGAAAGACCTGGAGAGTTTCTAAAAATCTCTTTGACCCTGTTTCTTGTGGTGTAATTGATTGACTCAGAATTCGAAAGAAGCATATGCATTACCTGGCTCATGTAAGTGTAATCCTTTTGTCTATCACCTTTATAAGAGCAATAAGAAATACAACCACAAAACAGAGAGAGAAGCAATTGTGCAGAGAGCATTTTAACTTATAAAGAGAAGCTTTCAGATATTTGCTGAGACATGTTGTTATTGAAGAGCTGATCAATTTCTTTGTGTGCTCCTGTGTCATTTGGGTTTCACTCTATTTTACCACACTTACTATTTGATGAAATGGTTTTAGGTCAGCAGCTCATATATGTTCAAGTACGTAATGCACTGCATGATCTCAGCAAGTTACAGCTGCCACAGTTTCCAAGACTTCACCTGATTTCTAGCTTCTGGTAGATTCAACAAGAATCAGCGTGGGGAAGGCTTTCATAGACGTGGCTGGCCACCTACCCAGTGAACAAAAGCTCTGTTTTTCAGAGTATTTGTTCGTTAAAATCAAGAGCTCCCATAGATCACCATAAGGAAATGTGACGATTTCACCTGTATGTGACTCATTTCTGAGCAGCTAGAAGCCTCAGAGCAGGGGAGTTCTCTAAATTCCAATGGGGCCTCAGAGCTTCTCCGGGGCATTCAGTGTACCATGCCCGATCTCAGAGCCCTGTGATTCTAACATACAGATACCAGAGGGGGAGCCTACTTGTTTTTCAACCAAAGAAGCCTCCAGAAGCCAACGACAATCCTGAGATGTCTGGCTATCAGAAACACACATTCTATGTGTACCTGCTCTCTCAGAATTGCAGAAGAAAAGTTACAGAACATCTGCTCAGAAGGTAGCCATCAACCTGGAAATAATGTACAACATAGTGTACACATAGCATTTTTGTGGGTGTGCGTGTGTGTGTGTGTGTGTGTGTGTGTGTGTGTGTGTGTGTGTGTGAGAGAGAGAGAGAGAGAGAGAGAGAGACAGACAGACAGACAGACAGACAGACAGAGACAGAGACAGACAGACAGAGCATGGGAGGGAGGGAGGGAGAGAATATGTTTGTGTATGTCAGCAGTTGGCATCCTCCTTAACAGGCACATATTTTAATGTTTTAAAACTGGTATAATATTGATTAGATTGTGAAAGCTAGATTCACAAAATCCAGCATCAAAAACAAGGCATAGGCAAAAGCTGGGAAATCTAGGACACTAGGTTTACATGGATATTAAGCTTATTCAGCAACCATGCATCCTTATACTCATTACCCAGTCTCGAAGAAAATGGTGACAGTCTGACATTCACCTGATTATAAATGAGTGAGGGGCAGAGATCAGGAATAATATGAGGCTTTCCAGACATGTATGTGGTAAAGTGCTCACGCTGTATGCTGTTGGCACACTCTTGGAGGCAGGCACAAGTGCACAAGGTCTTTGTTTTGGCGGCCTTTGTGTCCTGGAAACACCAGAAACAAATGCATTCATCTCTTGCTACTCCTGGATAACTTGGCATTTTGTTTGCCAATGTGAAATAAAACTGCTTTTACTTAGGCTTCCAAACTGAGCACAAGAGAAGCTCTCTCTAAGGAAAACTCTTTAATTTTGAAGCAAGTGTACCATTGAAATGTCATCCTTTTCTTGCACCAAACCACGACAACCACTGAAGTGATTGAAAAAGGCATTCAAAGAGTAGGTCACAGGAAGACAGGCTGGGTTCAGTGTAGATAGGCTTTGTTAAATTATCAAAAATCTCTGAAAGGTGATATTATGACTTGAAGTTTTAATTATGTAGGGATCCAAACCTAAGTCTTTTGTTCACAAAATGTTGGGAAATAGAATTCTTGTTTGAGACAGTGATAGGTATTCTAAAACATAACAAAACATGGGAAAATTATTTGGTAGGAGAAAGGTAAAGATACCTTTGTGGGGAGGATAACTATGGTTAATACTTGAAAATCCTCACTCTCAAAAAGTCTTGACCTTTCAGTTTGGGCATTCTATAAGGAAAGAATCAGCATAACTTTGCATACCTTAAGTAATATTAAAACCTCACCAAGTTACCATCATAAAAGAAAATTAGCACACAAAAAGGAAAAAAATTAAATGCGATACTAGTTTTGATTTGCAAGCAATCCTAGGACATAGATAATAAATAATAATAATAATAATAATAACAATCTCAAGTAACATAGAATAGCAAGCTTGCTCTTTCTAGCTTTATTGAGTTAAGAATCAATTGTATTTACTCATCTTGGATATTATGCTGCTTTTGTGTCCTGAAATCTCTCTCTCTCTCTCTCTCTCTCTCTCTCTCTCTCTCTCTCTCTCTCTCTCTCTCTCTCTCTCTCTCTCTCTCTCTCTCTCTCTCTCTCTCTCTCTCTCTCTCTCTCTCTCTCTCTCTCTGTCTCTCTCTCGCTCTCTCTCTCTCTCTCTCTCTCTCTCTCTCTCGTCTCTCTCTCTGTCTCTCTCTCTCTCTTTTGGTAAGTCAGTCTGATTCAGAAATCAAAAGGAGTGTACAGCTGCATGGTGAACTGTGCTTTATAAAAATGATTTTAGAGGTCCAATCTAAACAAAATAATATGGCATTATTTATTCAGTGAATAAAACAAAGAAATAAGTTCACCAATGCCATCCTTTCTTATGAACAGCTAATAGTGTATCCGATAGCATTTTCTTCCTTATTTACTAGATCAACCCAAAATACATATTTTTTCTGAAATAGTCAATATGACTTGAATGAAACAATTATCAAGTAAATACTATCAGCCTGTGTTGTGTAACAGTGGGATAATCCTTTTCTGGACCACACAGTAATGAGACTGAGAATGTCCCATCAGCCTTGCTCCCTTATGAATGTGTGGCTCTGATATTTCTCCCTCAGATCTTCCTTTTTGTTCGATCAGTGTGACCACTCAGTGTATATCCAGTTAGGTGCTGATTGCATTCATATTTAAATCTATTCTCTTTAACCCTAAAAGCCTATACATTAAGAAAATGTATGGCTGCATACTTTCTATACATCTGATATTTCACCTTACCAAACAGATTGTTTTTGTCAGTGAGTTATATTTAATTATAATTATAAAATCCCTGTTAACTCACAATGCATTGTTTCTTTATTGTCTTCTGCAGTTGATTATTCTCTTTCTCTGACTCTTTGAGAAACAGGGTTCTTTTCACATTTTCTCTCATAATAGCCATTCAGTATGACTTTAACTATCACAACATGCTATATTGTCTTTCTCTTTTCTGAAAGTTGTAGCCTCCTTCTGACTCTAACCTTTCTATACTTTTGAAAACTTGTTTCCTATTCTACAGTCATTGTTGGTTAATTTCTGCTTTCCTCAAATAAAATGGAACACTACCTCGCCCCTTCTCCATTTTGGTCAAACATTACACTTTGTTCTTCAATCAAAAAAGAGAAGCACGTGGGCAAAAGTGTTAAAATTATGCTCCCCCAATGGCTGAAGACCTGCCTGATTCTTTTCTGTCACAATGATCAACTCAGCAAAAGGGACATTGATCCCCTGCTCCTGTGCTTCTTCTGGTGTGGTTTTCCACACTCAACAATCTTTTCTCCTGCTTCCAGTTCCATAGTTTCAATTTTTTATGATATCATAATGTCAATATTAAAAATGCTCTAGACTATATTAACGAGAGCATGTCTGGGAAAATAGCTATTCTTACTTCCTCCTGATTTTTGCATTTAGCAGTTTTTGATTTATGGTTTTCTCTCTTGAGTGACAATTTTCTCCATCTCAGGACCTTGGTACCTTCTTCTGAGTGAAAGTTCAAGTTGATTATGTGAGCTGATGGATTGACTTATGTGCAAGAGGATTGTTGTTTTGATTTCCATTTTCCTATTTCTTTCAAGAATATCATTGGAATTATGATGAGCATTTATCCTGGCCATTTTCATGATTTTTGGTTCTGCCTGTCCATTAAGGTGGGAAGATTTCTATGTTTTAGTGGCTTCAATTTTTTCTTTATTTTTTTGTAGTTTTCGTTGTAGAAGACAATACACTTGAGAATGTTTTGAAGTGATTATGTACTGAATTGCTTTCTTTCTTTCTCAGCCTCTTCATCATTGATACATAAAATGCTATTGATTTTTCTATACTGATTTTATTTTCTGCTACAATGTCGAAAGAATGTCTAGAATCATGGAGTGTTTGAGGGGTGGGTGGGGAAATTTTAGCATCTGTCAGGACAGAATAATATGCTCTGAAAAGTTAAAGAAATACAAGGTGCTTGTGTTGAGTTACTTCTACAAAGATACTCCATTATTCACTTCGAGTTATTCTTTGATATGGGTTTGTTATTTGCTCATGTTAGAGTGATTTCTTGTGAAAAAAGAAAGTTTTTTCTAGAGGTGAGATTTTTAGTTTAAATACAATTGATCTGGAAATGCCAGAAAAAAAATCTTCTAAGTGGATTGAATTTTGTAAAGGATCTATATTTGAATATATTTTTCAGACCTTCCCTTTTGGAATACTTGCAATTTGACAAATGCTCAGCTAATTTAAAAGTTGTTACCAAAATGATGTGTAGACATATAATTATTTTTACTTATTCAAACTTTGTATTTTCTTTCTGTTAAATTTCTTCTCCTCTGAGTCACTATTAGCTATCTCTGTGCTCACAGTGATTCATTTGCATAGATAGACCAAGCTGAGTTCTTCATTAATTCTCCCAGACTTCCCAAACCTCTCTCCTGATTAGTTTAGTGGAATCTCATGGAAAACTTGGCTCTATTATCTTAGATATTTTCCCCTTTGTATATATTACTGATATGTAACAATTTTTAGTGCAAGTAACCACAAGTCTTTCCACTTCAATACCCAGATCCCAGTGTAAAGAACAAAATTCACTTGGCAATATTATATCTTATTTTAATCGTAAATATAAATATAATATTGGAATATACTGTTTACATTTTAATATGGAGCATTATGTAGCTTGTTGTTCCACCAAAACACTTGAACAAAAAAATATTGGAGAACAAATGAGTGTCTTTTAAAATGATAGGTCAAGAGATGTGCAGTTTCCTCTCCACTTAGTAGAAAATCTGGAAAATATTCATTTGAAACAATAACCCAAAGTCTTTAGTCCTTCATTTTGTCCAGTTTTTAATTTATTCTTTCTTCCTCTTTCATATGAACTTCACATAACTGTCAGAACCTGGTCTTCTTTTTTTTTCTCTCTGATTCTCCAATGCCTACAAGGTATTGTGCTAGGGACAGAATTCTAAATTAAACAGGAGCTGACTTCTCAATTCTTGGTTCCCTGATCAGTATTTCCTTAATGTATCTCGCATTACATATAACTCACAGCAAGCAGATATCTTCTATCAGTAAGAAAACTCACGATAGAAAAATCTAGTTGTTTATAGCTTTCCCAGAGAATCAACCTTGCAAATAATCAGTATCTGTTAATGACTATGGAAATGGATCCTCATTCTGATGTTCCTCTTCAAATGTTGCCACTGAAAGAATGAACAGGACAGAAGAAAACAGATGTTTGTGCATTCGGAGAATATCTATCTATCTATCTATCTATCTATCTATCTATCTATCTACCTATCTATCTATAGCTTTTAGTAATAAAAATCTAAGCACCGTACAAAATAAAAGCAAAAACGCGTTGAAAAACTGAGAAGTTGTTTTTTTCTTACAGTACTACTTTAAAAAAGCTCTAAAACATACTGAGCATATTATTTAATCTGGAACTGATGTACAAGTTTGTTATTTACTAGTTGCATAGGGGGTTACTTATCAGTTATTCACTAGTTATTTAAGAGGTGGTTCAACAAGTCTTCCTTTTATATATAAGGAAATGGAAGGTAATAAACAGTCAAACCGGCCAGAGATCTGCTCCCTGTGTGAACCTACTGTTATTTAGTGCTTGCACTTCATTTAACATACTGCTGTACCTGGCATGAGAGGTTGGAATCACCACTGCCAATATGAAGCGCAGATTGCTGTATAACATGTCTCATTTATGTCTTATGTTTGGTCATAAATATGCACTTATATGGACTCAACATGTTTGTGCATAAATACATGCCTCTATAGACTTAACATATTACAAATACAAATATGAACTGAAATTTATGCATTAAGAAAGGGAAACAGGTTTTTTTGAATGTGTGTACAGCGGTATATTTCTTTTCAACATACATGAGTCTAATTTATCCAGCAATGGTGTTGAGATTTCCAAATGTAAAGTTGAAGAAAATGCCTTTCCTGATTTGAATAAATAGATGAAGGGAGAGGGAGGATCATTTTGACTAGAGCCAAAATTTATATCACAGAATGTCTGCCCTGAAAACCCCAGCCCTTCACACTTAGGTTTCTTGAAGGGCTGCTGTCTGGTTTTCTATTTTCATGTATCTTTAGCTATTGGTTTCTAAATTAATATTACTTAAGACTATAAGCAAAATGAAGAGGTCAAGTATGTTATCTCATTTCAATGTTTTCCTTTTCCAGGCTTCTGAATATCGAGGTATAATATTCAATAATATTTTCTCTTCAAAGTGACTAAGTTAAGTATGGTTACTCACTTACAGGGATTGTATCCATGCATCTTATGTTTCTCTTATTACAAACAAAACAGTAAGTAAGGGAGAGAATATTTAATTACTACGTAGGTTGAATGTCATTATCTATTAATAAATTGAAATACTATAGCAACGGCATACTTTGATTATTAATAATAGTAAAAATTAACTTTTGAATGCTTCCTTGATTGGGACTTTCTAGAATATTTTAATAAATAGCTGTATCAGCAAGATGTTTGCAGTTCTGAGAGGAAAGAAAAAACACACTTGAAAAATTAATTGCAAGAAACCAATTTAAATCACTGTTATTTTTAAGTCATTAGCTGATGGCTTACCTTTCTATCCCATCAATACAAAGAGAATTATTGTCCAGTTCAAATTTAAAACAAGTTCTATTTTAATCTCCTGATACCACAGTCATTCAATGGCTTTAGAAAACTATGAAGCATTTAGAAGAATTAAGCCATGTATGCTCTATGGCGTGTTCATAAGAGATAACACATCTTGGCATCTCACGCTACCCTGGGAAGTTTCTGCTAACATGCTTCACAGATATTAAGTAGTAAATGCTTAGTGCTCGCTGCATGTATATCCTCGTTGAAATCAGGCATGACTGACACTACAGTAGGGTGATTCTGCAGAGTGAAAGGATTTTTGGAATAATATTTAATTTTGTATTTCTGCCAATGCTACACAGTTAGCTTTTTCATAAACCAAAGCCAGAGATTTTGCCAAAGGCCATGAAATGCCTTGAAGTTTTAGAAACAATATTTTTAAATAAATTATTACTATTTTCAGAAAGTTACCCAGTGGGTAGTTTTCTTTTTTATAATTTTCTAAGTTGGAATTTGGTGTAATTTAATTAGCTCTTCTCATTGACTGAATATGTGTCAAATGTCATATTGTAGTGAATTTGAAAACTCAAGAAAATAAAAAGAGCTCTACGCCATGAATCAGGTGGTCTGTGTTGTCATTTTCTTATAGAGTGACACGTTATCAAGGTTTACATCAACAATTCTATGAAATTGAAACTCAAACACTGAATTTTATTTGTATATATGTATATAGATAGATATCGCTATAGATATTGTGGTTGTGGATGTTGGGCTGTTGTTGGTGGTTGGTTGTGGGGCTTGAATTCAGGACCTGGGAGCTGTCCCTGTGCCTCTTTGTGCTCAAAGCTAGCTCTCTACCACTTGAGCTTCAGCACCACTTCCGTTGTTGAGTGGGTAATTGGAGATGAGAGTCTCATCATGGGCCTTTCATGCCTGAGCTGGTTTTGAACCACGATCCTCAGATCTCAGCCTCCTGAGTAGCTAGGATTACAGGCATGAGATACTGGCACCTGATATCTGTCTTTTTTAGAATTTCTGTGCTTACCCCCGTCAGAAAAAAGGAAATATTGACTAGTCTTTCATTCTTTTATCTCTCTCTCTCTCTTTTTTTTTTTTTTTTGCCAGTCCTGCACTTGACCTCAGGGCCTGAGCACTGTCCCTGAACTTTCGTGAGACTAGAGCTCTACCACTTGAGCCTCAGCACCATTTCCAGCTTTTTTTCTATGTATGTAGTACCAAGGAATCAAACCCAGGTCTTTGTGCATAGTAGGCAAGCACTCTACCACTAGGCCAAACACCCGGCCCTCTTTTATCTCTTTTTGATTGTTGTTTCCATTATGCACATACAACTGCATATGAACAATTTTTTTCTTAATTTCCAGTTTGAATGGCTTTTGTATTAGTCACTTTCTTTATGGTGAACAAATATTTACAGAACATCAAACACCAATTTTTTAATATTTTGGTCTCAGGAGTAGTGGTCTGATCTCTTATTCAGTGGTTTCTTGGTCTGTAGTGAGAAAGCACAGAAGGGAGATGGAAAAGAGACGAGAAGATTTTCCCAGGGCAGAAAGGAGGCAGACAGGTGACAGAAAGGGGCCAGGAAATGAACCGCCAATGACAAAACACAATGAGCAACTTCCTAAGGCTACTTCATCTACTGAAGTTTACAGAAATTCCCAGTCTGGGAACCAATTAAAATTCAAGAAACTTCAAAACAAGAGCCTTGGTGGGGTGCCTCCAACCAAGTGGTCTACTACCACCCTGCTAATGGCCATAGTATCCTGAACTAAACAATCCATCTCCAGGAGTTCTGAAGGTGTTAGTTAATGGTTGCAGAATTTTTCAAAAATCAATATTTAAAGAGTCACATAAGACTCAAGGCAAAGGTCTTTGCTGTGAGCTCCTGAAATATCAACAACAATAATAATGACAATTCTAAGTTGTCATACACAGAGGAAACTTTTTCATTTCTTGTGAGGGAAATTGGAGAATGTTAAGGATTCAGAACAAAGCAGGACTGTAACACAACAAGGCAAGCCACAGCCTACAGCTCTGTGTCCAGTCTTTTGGATATGTAGTTTACTGGGAGGGCACTTTACCTGTTCATTTTCTAGGCAGAACCACGTTATCTCTTGCTCCTGAGGTGGCTCACTCATTGCTTGCAGTGATCTTTAAGGATATTCCCACATCCCATGGCCTCCAGTTTAACTTAGATTTTTATCATGACAGCCCCAGTGACCTACATTGTCCTAGAAAGTGAAACATCCATGTTTACAGAGCCTCTACTGAACCCTGAAGATTGGGATCCGACAGTGATGCATTTCACGT
This sequence comes from Megascapheus bottae, assembly GCF_031878675.1. Classification (NCBI taxonomy): domain Eukaryota; kingdom Metazoa; phylum Chordata; class Mammalia; order Rodentia; family Geomyidae; genus Megascapheus; species Megascapheus bottae. The sequence goes on from NC_143527.1 coordinate 7,300,740, forward strand.
TGGAAACATAGTGATTCTATGTCATCCTTCCTGCCTCACTTTCATGTAGGTCAATCTGCATAATTCTTTTTCCTACTGTGTTGATCATTTTACATACCTATCATTTAGATACAGGATTCTCTTGATTATTTTCCTTTTGTTTTTTCCCCATTTTTTCTATGCTCTAGTCATTATGTTTAACCATCTGCTTGATTTGAGTGTTTGATATAGTTTCTTTCTCATGCCTCAAGGAACAGTCTTTATTTAAAGTATATTTCTGCATAGTGCAATATTTGTACATTTAAGTGTGCTTGAGCAGAACTTTACCCTGTTCTATTAATTTGGATTTATGTTTTTATTTGTCCTCATATATTCTAGGTTTTTATTCATTTTCCTGACCTATTTCTGGATATTTATAATTTGCTTTAAAGTTTTTGAATTCTAGTATGCTTATTTTGGCTTGTTGAAATCCTTTATATGATTTCCGCATTTATATACTAAGTAAAGCTTGTGTTGCATGGCATGTGTCTATTTATTGAAATTATTTTGTGTGCACTTTTTTAGATGAAGTTACCAACAGTTTTCTATTGAAGCTAGCTGGACCTTTGTGCAAGTCACTGTCCATATTTCTTCTTTCTCCCTTGTCTATTGTCGATTCGTGACTGGCAAATAGCTATGGAAATCTTCAAATACTCTTCTTCTTTATCCACGTCTCCATTTTTTAAATTGTCTTTGAACCACTTTGTTCTACCCTGGAAACTTTTGAGGCTCAAGTTATCAGTAGTTGGATACAGGACCTTTTGGAGTTAACAAATTGACTAATTTCCTTAGGATAAATGTTAGAGCAACAAATGATTATATCCAGTTCTTGACAAAAAATGTCAACAGGGAACCCATTTTTAACAGACACTATACTGATTATCCAATCATTCATTTCACCTACAACATTTCATGTTTAATATTTGTGCTGCTAATTATAAAATCTCCCTTTTGTTTATTTGAAGCAAAGGAAATTGTAGCACACCTAGCCAAGATCACTTGAGCAGTCTCCTCCTTGAATTCTGATTAATCATCTCTCAGTGATGGATTCCTGATTTGGAGAGTGTTTCGTCCTTTATTGAGCACAAAGCAAAATTAAACCAACATACTTAATGTCACACTGACTAAGCTGAAGTATTTTGAGGTCAACTACAATGACTGTAATAAAAAAAAATGAACTAGAGTTCAGATATGCTACATCAGAATAACTCAGAACCACTGTTAGCTATCATCTGAAGTCTACTGAACCAATAATTTGTTATATCTATTGTAATTTTGTATAAATATTAGTAAAGTACTAGTTTACCTGTTGATTCATTGCAATATACCACACATGAGTTTGCATAATGGTGTTTGTATGCTTATACTAATTAAGTGAAATTAACCACTCTTCATTACAATGGCTACTTTAGTGAACATAAAAACAATAATACCCTATAAAAGACCATCATTTTCATTCTATTACATTAAAATAATTTATACATATGTAGGTACCAAGGAGTCACACCTGCCCTTGTAACTTTCAGAGTATGAGATGTGAGGTCATGGTCCAAAAACAGCTTAGACAGTCAAACTTGATATTCTTTTATTGCCACTGAATTAGCCAAAAATCAGAATTGAAAGCATGGATCAAGTGGTCGTGCACTTAGCAGAAAAAGCACAGAGAGAGCAGAAAGCCATGAGTTCCAAACAAAGCTTGAAAAATTAGCAACTTAGTTGATATTTTACAGTATTAACATTTTATAATGTATGCTTCCAAACCTCTGTTGACCAATATCTAACAAACTTATGCCAGGATAAGTAATTCATCTACTCTAATTTGGGTTAAGTTTTAGCAAGGATTTATTTTTGGCATAACAGGCCTATTCTAATATTGATAAGAAAATTTGTAATATTTTTCTACATAATTTAGGATTTTCTAATCCTGTTAATACTATTTCACTTTAACATCAATAAAAGATATTGTCCACAATATGGATAATTATATGGCTAAGAAAAAAGACATGAAATTCACCTAATATAGTTGCTAGGTGACCTATTGTTTTTATCATAAAATTTATAAATGTAGGTACTTTGTTCAGGTGTAACACATTACAAATTCACTCTTTATCATACTACAGGACTGTTCCCTGTTTCTTTAGGAAATCAATGTCTACCTACAGAGACAAACCCAGCATTCTCCATTGTTGCACAGATGTTCAATATTTCCTCCATGGTTGTTTGATCCTAGGTGAACTCTAGTTTACTTTGCAAATTAGATATTTGGAAAGAATTGTTTTGCTTTTCTTATATGATTTTAAAAGTTATTTTTGACTACCATGACATTCCTGAGTATTGGATTCGGAATTTATTAGCATTTTTATCACATTGTATATTCCAATCCCTGGAGGACTGCTTTAATAAGTAATCAAATCATGTACATTCATCAAACACGTATTGTACTTTTATGCTTCAATATCATTTAAAATATATATATATATTTGTATATATAGTATTTATATATATATATATAAAGTCCTTGTCAAGGCAAAATAAAATAAGGGATAAATTAAGTCCAGAAACTTAGGAAGACTTTTGTATGGGAGGCTATTTTCCCATTTGTGTAGTCAAATTTACTCTATGGTTATGTAATAGCCTTGTCTCCAGGAACATTTTGAAGTGTCTGCTCTTGAAACAGACAAAACACAACAACAAATAGTCATCAAATAATTAACATGGAAAACAACACAACAGTTGGTCTAGTGACCCTCTTTTAATTAACTACAAGAGTTGTGTTTAGAAAAGCTATTGATTTATCAGAACTAAGACAAGTTATGGATGATGGCACACATAATAGCAGTTGGCTTGTCTGATTTACTTTTTTCTTACAAGCCTACTAGTTATTGGCCAAATTTCAAATTTACTCAAAATGTTTCTTCTAAGATGGATTTAAAAAAGTTGACCTACTTTGGTTAAATCACAGCCTGATTAAGCAGGTAATTAAAGCTTGCAGACATAGAACCCTGCTAAATCACTGCAACAGGAAAGAATTTGTGGAGTAATTGTATATACACTAGCAAACACCAAATCAGTCACAGTTAGAAAGCTATACCAAGGCTTAATTTTTCTTGATTTCTACGTATCTTCAAAAACTAACTGTATTTTATTAATATAAAACAAATACTTCAACAATTTACAAAACCAATATGACAGTCAAGGTTTCTTCGTTTCAATATGGCTCAGCTAGTGCTAACTTTTGCTGTGCAATTTAAAAATGGAATTTGTCATCAAGGTACCTTATTCACTAAATGTTCTTAGTGTTTTGAAATGGTACATTTATCTGTAATTATATCATAGAGTTTATAGAATACATTATATATAATGGATAATATCTGAAAAGTAAATATATACTTATGTATTCATAAGTGGTACATATATATTATTATACTGTATATAATATATAATGAACACTATATAATATTACATATGGTATAAAATACATTAAATATTGCATATAACATAATATAATATGTATATAATACTGTATATATTGTATATAATTGTTTACATTGCATATAATTGTATATAATACAATATGTAATATTGTATATCACATGTAAAATACACATAACCATTTTCTTTTTTTTTTCCAGTCCTGGGGCTTGAGCTCAGGGTCTGAACACTGTTCTTGGGCTTTCTCAAAGCTAGCGCTTTACCACTTGAGCCTCAGCACCATTTCCAGGTTTTTGCCACGTATGTGGTACCGAGGAAGCAAACCCGAGTCTTCTTTCATGCCAGGCAAGCACTCTACCACTAGGTCAAATTCCCAGGATCATTGTGACCATTTTCTTAAACACTTCAATTTTTAATCAAAAATGCAATGTTAATTCAAAACTTCATTATTGATGCTTTCTGTATACAACTATTTGTTAGCATAGCTGTCATGGACAGGTGGAAGTAGGCAGACTGTAAATGAACACCCATGTATTAAATGTCCTTTTGTTAAATTTTAATTTTATTGTCAGAATGATGTACAGAGAGGCACAGTGACATATGTAAAAAAGTGAACATTTTTCTTGTCCAACATTTTGTCCTATGGTCTTTAGTTTATCATAATTTGTTGGACATTTCAGGTTATTCTATTATTTGGCCATTATAAACAGTGCTGCGATAAATGCAGGTATTGAAATATCTCTTGAATATTCAATTACTTTCCTTTGGATATATGTCCAAGAGTGCTATATCAGTGTCATATGTTGGGAGAGCAGATATGTTTTAGTTGTTTTTACTTACTTACACTTCCATACTATTTTCCATAGTAGTTAAACTAATTTACATTTTTACCTGATCATTTCATTTTCTTTGCTCCTTGAGGCTTATGATTCTAACTAGGGCAAGTTGAAGTTTTGAGTTTCACTTCTTTTATGGCTAGGGGTGTTGAATACTTTGTTGCGCATTTATTGGACATTCGCACTCTGAGGTCTGTCTCTATAATTTGTTTGCCCATTTATCAATTATTTGTCTTTTGCTATTTAAGATTTTCTTTTCAGTTTCTTGATATTGTCTTGACATTAACTCTTGAGCCTGTTAAATAGCTGAAAAAGACCTCTTCTATTTTTTGGGCAGTGTCCTGATAACAATAATTGTTTGTTTTCATGTGTAGAAACTTTTTAATTTGATTCTGACCTGACTGTCAATTCTTGTCAACATTCATCTGTCTAGTGCTTTATAAAATGAGTTTTTTTGGAGAAGGAACTGGAATGCAAACATTGAGCAGGCAATAAGTTTTTAGTATGAATCAAATTCCAATCTAAAAACACTTTTAATAAGATTTTTTAGTCACATTGAATGAATATTCTCATCTATTAAATGATCAAATAATAACTGTCTGCATGCGATTGTGAGAAATTAATAAGGCTGTCAATCATCTAAGGAAGTGCCTGGTTTATATTGCATTCTCATAATTTCATTGATTTGTGTTCAGGGTCAGGGTTGTGAAGCTAGGGGGGTTGTGTATATTAAATTTCAATAGTTATGTTTTGACAGAACATGAGGTTGAAATTAATCAGAATAAGAAATAATTCTAAAATAAGTCTGTGTTGTCAAAACTGTATGATTGATAAGTTGTTTTCTTATCACTCTTCAGAAATCTTATTAAGAAGCAGTTTTAAATGCAACAAGCCCATCCTGTGTTGATTAGAACCATGAAAATATGAAAATACTTAAATGTGACAGTTGTAATTTATGGAACTATATTTATTAGAGGCAAAATTTAAATTACATTGTTACTATTAACACTTTATGGAAGAAGTCAATGATTTTGGAAACTATATAGCTATATACATATACATATTTTTGTATAAATGCATAAGTATAAATATGTGAGTATATATTCATATATATATATATGGAGATCTATGTAATGTGTGTGTAAAAATAATGGAAACTGTCAGTTTCTCTGAGTGAAAACCAGCATATAGCTTCAATTATGTCTGATTGAAACTCAAATATTTTGATAGTCAAAGCAATGATAGCCTATACTTTAGCTGAAAAGTCATTGAGATTAATCACAACTTCTCTGGATATAAAGCAACTTTTCCAGTGAAAGAATCAGAAACTCTAAAAGAAAATTAAAGAAATAAAAAAATAATAAAAATAAAAGGAACCCTAACAAAGATACTAGAAGAAAATGCATAATTTTGATACTTCAGCCTCTATTTTATTATTTTTAAGTAGCTTGAATTCTCTCTTGAATCTATGGCATTTTGTTAGTATATTGATATATGCTTGCATACCCCTTTAGTGTTCATTTATATGTCTATAAACTAATTCTAGGTTCCACATCTCAGAGAAAACGTGAAACCTTTGTCTCTGGACCTGACTTACTTCACTTAGCATAATTTTTTCAGGTCTTTCCATATTTTGTGAATGGTGTAATATCATTCTTGCTAATGAGTAAGCAAAATCCACTGTGTGCCACTACCACATTTTCTTGATGCATCGTTAATTGATATCTGCACTGATTCTATAGCATGGGTCTTGTGAATAGTGCTACCATTAACATGGTAATCATTCAGAGAAGTGCACAGGAGTGAAATTGCTGGATCATATGGTAGTTCTATGTGGAACCTTCACACTGCTTCCCTGAGTGGCTGGAAAAGTTTTCATTTCCACTAAATATGGACTAGGTTCCTTTCCACATTCATACCAGTATCTGTTTTTGTTTGTATTCTTGAACATCATTAAATCCCCCCCCCCATTCTAACGTGGAGGCTGCAGAGTTTAGAATCAGAGTGTAGATTTACATTTCCTTTATGACCAGAGGAGTTGAGCATCTTTGTAGGGCTATTGTCCATTTTCCCTTCTTGTTTTGAGATGTCTCCGTTTAGCTCATTAGTCCATTCATTTGTGGGATTCTTGATTCTTTGGGGGTGTAATTGTTAAAACCCTCTGAATATTCTGTATGATGTAGAGAAAGAAAAAAACATCTCCTATTCTTTAGCTGTCTTTGTAACTTCATTACATCTTTACAAATGCTTTGTTGTTGCTGTTGGCTGTGTGACTTGAACTCTTGGCCTGGGTGCTGTCCTTGAGCTCTTCATTACAAGGCTACCACCCTATCCTTGAGCCAAGACCCACTTCTTGTTTTCTATAGGTTAATTGGACATAAGAGTCTCAGGTCCTTTTGTGCATGGGCTGGCTTAGAACTTTGACTCTCACATCACACCTTCCTGTGATTACAGGCATGAGCCAGAGTTTCCCCAGAATTATGTATCCATCAGGATTCAAGTTTCATCACACTTTCCTAGGATTGTATAATATGAATGTCTATTATACTTTCAGCATCATCTTCACCCTCTAAAATTCTCAAATTCTCTCTCCTGGAAATTTACTAGATAAGAGAAGTAGCCTTTGGGTAATTCAGATGAACATTTAGCTCTTCTACCCGCTTCAGGAATAGTGATATGACTCCATTTTACTCAAGGACACATGAATCTCATTCAGTTATCCTCAGTTTTCTGCAGAATTTTGGAAACAAAGATAGAAGCCATTTGTACAGCTCTATTTAATGGGTTAGTTGACAATAAAAAACTGATTGTAAATGAAGTAAGGGGAAAATGGAGACTTTCACATTCACAGCAATGTAATTAAATAATACTAGGCAGTAGCTGAATATCGCTAGACATCATCCACCTTCCTTGTTGCCCACTGTAGAATCAGTGGACTGAAAACAGAAGAAACACACACACACACACACACACACACACACACACACACATACAATTTGTTTGACCTTAAAATATATTTCTCAGTTTTCCTCAATATTATGAATCAAGTAAATTCTGGATTGCACATTTGTCATAATCAGTAGAAACCTTGGGCTCTACTAGCAAAGATTTGCAATAGAGCAAAACCTTGATATATATAAAGCCATATAGTATGAAGCTAATTGAAAGGACCTCTAGGATATTGAAACAAAAGCCATATAATGAATGATTGTTGTCCTTAATGTACTATGTTATCTCTCATCTCCTTTGCTGTCCCTTGGTTATCTCATATTGTTACAGTATCTCACTTTGTTATCTGATATATTGGATATATTTGTATTTGGTTATTTGAAATTGGATAGGGAAGGGGGGAAAACCAAGATGGGGGGGTGGGGGGGAAGGTAATGGGGACCAAGACATGTGGAAGGGTATCAATGTATCTGAATTAATGCACCTTCTATCTGGCAAATATCATGTAACCCTTTTATTAATTACAATAAAAATATTAAAAAAAGAATGAGAAGGGGCCAGGAGTTTGGGCTAGTGGTTAAAGTGCTTGCCTAGCATGCATGAAGCCCCGGGTTCAATTCCTCGGTACCACATACATAGAAAAAAGCCGGAAGTGGTGCTGAGGCTCAAGTGGTAGAGCTCTAACCTTGAGAAAGTCCAAGGACAGTGCTCAGGCCCTGAGCTCAAGTCCAGGACTGGCAAAAAAAAAAAAGAATGACGGGAAGATATTTGAATAAAGAAATTTCCCTGTCATTTATTATCACAATTCTTTATTAGTTTAAAACAATTCAATAAGGAATTAAATATTCTAAGAACTTGAGAATTGACTTAGAAGCTGGGATCAGTACCAGAGGATCTAATGGACCACCATATTTAAGTATCAGGCAGCTCTACATTATCAACTTCTTTTGCATGGGACAGGAAGTCAATTACTTGTAGCACAGGAGCTCAGAAAATAAAGGAGGAAAAAGAAACCTATGTTTGAAAAGTTAAACCACAAACTAGTCCGTGAAGTTGCCCCAAATGATCTATTTCTCCTTAATTAAAATATTTCCTAATTAAGATAATATCCTTATTTCAACTTTAAAAGCACTAAAGAAGATAAGTATACCAAAGGGGGTAGTAGTGATTCCAAGGTACAATTTTCAGTTAATTTCTCATTTAATCTTCTTAGGGAACATATGTTGCTTCTTAACTTATGCAACCATATTTTTATGTGTATTCTGCACTTTTGGTTCAAGTATGCTTGAAAGCAGTTATTAGTTTCCAGCAAGCAAGCAAGGAATTAGGAAGGAAAAGAAAATAATTAAAAAGAAAAGTAAACCTATGGCCAGAGTGTGGCCTCGTAGTAGAGTGTTTGCTTGGCATGCATGAAGCCCTGGGTTCCATTCCTTAGTACCACATAGAGAAAAAAAACAGAAGTGGTGCTGTAGCTCAAATGGTGGAGCACTAGCCTTGAGAAAACTCAAAGACAGTGCCCAGGACCTGAGTTCAAGGCCCAGTACAGGCAAAAGAAAGAAAGAAGAAAGAGTGGGGGTCGGGTAAAGGAAGAAGGAAGGAAGGAAGGAAGGAAGGAAGGAAGGAAGGAAGGAAGGAAAAAAGGAAAGAAGGAAATATATTCCTTGCACTAATAATGACAAAAGTAAAGCATAAAATGGCCAGACTGAGCAGTATTGACTGTATTTGTATCCTCTCCAACTCAAATGTTAAATTCCTATACCCAATGTATTGGCATTTGGTGTCATAGTCTTTGAAAGACACGTGGAGCTGGATGACTTCCTAGGCTTGGAGCTTGCCTCATGGTTTATAAACCATTGGTTTACCAAGTGAGCATTTCATCAATTAAAATTCTCACCTACTTCCAAGGAAACATTTTACAGTATGAAGACACAGCACACAAAAAGCTTCAGAATTTGTGCAAGCTATCTATAAAATATATAATTAATATGCAGAGTAGAATTTATAAGATGTTAAACAATAAAGGAAGAAAAAACAATAACACAGGTGTGGTGTACCATACTGCAAGCATAACTTCCCAGGAGACAAGATGGGAAAGATTGGAGTTCCAGGCCAACTCAGATAATGAAGTTCAGCGGGATCCTGTCTCAACACTCACCTTTCACTTCATCTAATATCAGAAATGTAACTAGTCAGACTGCGATTTTCCTAGCTCAGTCAATAAGTGGGACCCTATCTCAAAAATAACCAGCACAAAGAAGCCTGGAGGTGCGGTTCAAAGGTTAAGAGCTTCTGTATAGCATTGTGTTTCTTTTGGCTGGTATTGACTTAGATAATTTTTTAATTTCAAAAGCAGGACAGTTTAAGGGAGCAAATGTAATGATTTATCACATCTTGGTATTTGTACATTGTTAATACTTAACAGCAGTTTAATTACTCAGAATTACTGAAATATAGAATAATGATATGTTAAACATCCTCTTTGATTTTGGAGTTCCTCCAGCTCATAGAGGGTAAAATTTTATCCATTATAATCAATGAATCACAGCACATTAGAGATGGAGAAATTTACCTAGTGTCTATTCAGATAAATAAAATAAGTCCTTACAAAGGGTAATTTAGACATTCCTTATTTATCTCTTGTGAATTAATTCAATGTTTAGTGCAATTCATACCTAGAAACTAAAATTTGACTTCCCATTAAGCAGAAATGAAATATATTCTTTTCTGACTCATTTATCATTGGTGTCGGAAATGTTCAAATATAGCATCTAACTATTGTCATCAGAAAAGCGAATACTCAAGAAATGCACTCATTACCTTACTTATGTAACTGTGGTCCCTCTGAATATTACCTTTGCAATAAAATAAAAAAGTTAAAAAAACAAGCAAAGCATGAAACAGTTGCAATAACAACGCTTTGTGCCTTGTCTGACTCCTTTTATGACAGCAAGTAGAAACCCAGGTACAGCTCTGTGGAAAGATCAGATTTGAGCCATGGAAAAATGGATTACCTCTTCACCTTAATACTGAGTGAATAAATCATAGCTGGGTCATAGTAGAAAAAAATAAAAATTGAGTATAATACTTAATACTTTTTGAATAAGGCATTCTATGCACTTAATAAGTCAGCATAAACTAAACCCTGAATTAAGCTAGAATAATAGACAATTTATTATGAATGCAGGAAGCCATGCAATCTTTTTCAAAAGCACTTTCTCTCAGATTTGCAATTAACTGCAGAGAAACGCAGGTATTGATCATGAAGCAGGCATTGTCATACATAGTGACTACTTCCTTCCACTTTAAACGTCAAGTCAGTTTTTTCTATTGCAGGAAGCTTTATGGTATACCATGCTTCCCTGACAGAACACAAAGCTACATAAAGAATGTGGTGTGGGTGAAAGCCATCTTTAATAGTAGGCCGATAAAAGCCAAGCCACGATATGCCATCTCTGTATCTGCAATAGTCTTCTGTGGCTGTTAACTTACTCATCTACTTACATCCCTGTACCTGAAAATAAGAAAGGAAGGCCGTGTGTGCTTTCTGGAGGAGACATGCCTATGTCTGAGCCCTTTATTCTGTCTTCTGGGCTCCAGAAGCCCTTAGGTTTTGCATTTGTGGTCTATCCCACCATCTGCTAGTCATATGTTTTCTATTAACCAGCACCATCCGTGGTTTAACCTTGCTTGTATCTCTCAAATGTTTCACTGACAGACAAAAATGGAAAAAAAAGTCAATGCCATAAGTACACAAAATCAATTTTGAGCTCTGCATTGTGCAGCTAATAGAGCTGCCATCCACTAAATGAGGGCATATGTGAGCTACATTCATGAACAGGTACTTGGCTTTTCTGAATCTTTCTAGGTTGTTAAAACGTTGTGAAATAGCTTCATTGATACATTATTACCACTAAGTTGCAAGACTGAGCAGCAGACCCCCCCATTGTCTGAAATCTACCTTTTCCGGGAAGAAAGGGACAATGTGGAAGATTTAAGATTTAAAGCTTAACCAGCAAGACACCCAGAAGGAGAAAATGAATGCTTCCCAAGAGCCTTTGTTCACTGGAACTAAAAATCACAACTGAACAACATGGCTTTCCCTTCATAAAAATAGTTGCTCGACATATTTCAATTTTAAATGCTTATTTCTTCCTTCATAAGAGAGTACACTTAATGTAAATTTGCTCCATGCTCAATAATATAACTGGGAAAAGCAGCTATTGTGTTACAAATCAAATCCCTTCACACAGTATCTTCCTTTCATTCATTTGTAGAAAATGCAAAGGATATCTGAGTTGTCAGAATATAAAATTCTTTTCCCTCATGACACCACTCAGCCACAGTCATGAGGGATATAAAAGAAACTTTAGAGACTAAGAAAGGAAGCCTTAAATGGTTTATCATCACTGTGTGAGGCAGATAAGACAGTCAAGCCTGAACTGGGCTTGCATTATTTACGTAATACATTGTACTTGTAAAGTGTCAGTAACTATTATATATAGTTAAAACTGAATCAAACCCTCCACTCTTGCTTGACATCCATGCTATACAAAGTAGTATATTTTAAAGAGTATTGTATTACAAGGCATGACTTCTGATTCTTGATATAAATAGTTTTATCTAGAAAAGAATAGAACTCTCATCCTTGGCATACCTGAGAACCAAACCTTAGAGACCAAAGTAAACTGAACTCAGAGTTGAGTGTAGCAGGGATTAGATTTGTCCTCTTATGCTCCAAGCCACTTGCATGTCCATGAATGCGTACAGGTACAGGGAGAATTGCACCACTAAAACCCTAACAAAGGACTTGCTCAATTCCCATATTACTTGGGGCTCTTTTCTTTTCTATTTTCCATTCAGAATTTATCCAAGATGGGAAATCATAACCTAACATTACTCAACAAAAAAGCATCCCATGATGATCACTGTGACTGTGTCTAACGTGAAATCTCAACACCCTTTTCCACTTTCAAATCTCCTGAAACTCACTTGCATATATATGTCTCTCAAAATACTAAACCACAAATGGTATAAATGCATTGGTTTACTTTAACCCCCTCTCCATTCTAAGCTCTTCTCTTGGTTGTATTGCTTACAAAACCTATTCTTATAAGAGATATCCCTGGTGAAATTCTATTTGCCTTTCCCTATTATGTAACTTTGGTAGCAGTTAATAAAAAAACTTCGCATTGTTCCATTATTTTTAACTTTTTATTTTCTTTAAGCAGTTGTTCAACATTCTCATTCATCTCTTCCTATGGACCACTTATCCAGACTTCTCAATTATGTAAGATATATATAATATGAATATTAATTTTGATAGTAACAAATATAAAATATTTTTATCAATCACAGAATGGGGTTATTTTACCCATTTTATAATTTGCCAGACTTCTTTTATAGGAGAAAAGTAGTGAATTGGTAATTCATAGTTCACATGGCTTAGTAAATTTATAAACCTAAAGACATTCAGGAAAATGAGTATCTATCTAAAATCAGTACAGGGTGATGAGTACAGAAATTTTTTTGCATGAAAGCTAAATGAAGATACTGGAGACTAGTTGTCAAAATGTAAAAAATAACAAAAGATCCATGTAAACAAATTTCTGGAATCAAGTATGTTGACATGAATGGAGGACGGAAGAGGTGTAGGATACAATGAATAAGTTATTTAACTAATTAAGCCAGGAGTGCAAATAATAATCTAGTTTTATAAACAGCTAAGCAATGGCAGATTAAAAATTGTGGAATTAAAAATAAATAAATAAAAATTGTGGAATTACAAGAAAGCTATTGCAGAAGGAGCTAGATATAACCGCATTGCTAGAACCAACATGCAAACACACACACACACACACACACACACACACAGACTTCTCTAAACTGTTGAAAGAATCAATGTAAATGTTCACAGGGGAAGCTCTGGAGAAGGGTTCCATCCTGTCTTCTTGATTTGGACTAAGGAAATATTATTGGAACAAAATAATATCCTTAGTAAAAAACAGATGGCATCATTCAGCCAAGAGCCTTCTAAGCATTAGCAAGTACTGAATCTGCCTGACTGTCTATATTTCCATACGTTTGGTCAGTGCAAGAACAGAGGTCCCAGATACATTGAGATGATTTGTTGCCGTCAGTAGGGAAGCCCTGATTCTCTGCACATCATTTCTTGTGGCTGGGAGGGATAAAGGTAATAAAGTTGCCTCTGGTGCAGGAAATACACTGCAAACCTGGCCCATGCCTGCCAACCACAGTACTTCTTTTCCTTTTCCCTGGTGTATGAGGAAGTTATGGTGAATCACAAACCTTCCACTTAAGAGAAAGACTTTACCTTTCTTATCTTAGTTCACAAAAAATTCTGAAAGCCAATCTGGATGAGGACTTCATTTTTTATCCAGAAATATGTCTAAGTAGAAGGAGGAGGAGACATTAACTATTTCCTCCAGAATATAGACAAATGGACACCCTGAAATGGAGAGGACTGCAAAATTTATTTAATAAAGCAGTCAATATCCTTAAGTGAGAAGATATTCAGAATGCCAGATTCGTGGAAATGATCACATGGCAGCAGATAAACTGACCTCATTAAATCTTTAATATCTAACCAGAGAGAACAGGAAGGAAATTTGTAGTCTAGTTGTAGACAAGAAAAAAATATTTGTATATATCTATCTAAAGATAGGCACCTAATATTGTTTAAGGTCAATCAAGAATTAAAACCATAGGGGCCGAGAGATTGGCCTAGTGGTAGAGTGCTTGCCTTGCATGCACGAAGACCCAGGTTTGATTCCTTGGTACCACGTACATAGAAAAATGCCAGAACTGGTGCTGAAGCTCAAGTGGTAGAGCTCTAACCTTGAGAAAGTCCAAGGACATTGCTCAGGCCCTAAGCTCAAGACAGGACTGGCAAAAAAAGACTTCTAACAATAAAAAGACTGTTCGTTTTGATTGCTTTACAAGGTAATCTATAAAATGACACCAAAATATTTTTCATTAATATCCAGAAGACATTCTTAATTAAGCAACAGTTACATATCACTTCTTACTAAAATGGTTGAAATGACAATGTGGTAATAAATTTTGTCAAGAGTATAATGTACCTGAAATCATATTAATGGATTCTAGTGGCACTGAGAGAGTGTAAAATGTTATAACCAGTTGTAAATTTCCTTCTCCAGATCATTCTTACATTAAACAACATGATATATCAACAATATACTTATAATTTATACCATGTTAGGTATTGTTAGAATTCTAGAGTTTATTTGAAATGTAAAGAGAATGTATGCATGTTATATACATCATTACTTATAAGAGGCTTGAGAAGAGTGTACACAAATTTTGTGCATGTGAAGGTCTCAGAACCAATATTCTGTGGATAATTAGAGACAACTATCACATTTATTCATATTATATGTGTAATACACTACATAAATATATAAATTATGTATTACTATATTATTAAAATTAAAGTTTGTATGATATTTAGTTAATTGTTTCTAACATGTATGCATGTAAATATATACATATTACAGAGAGGTAATTATTTAATGAATGCATTAATTTATACAATATCATATAAGTCCAAAATTGTATAGGAATCAGAAGGTTGGTTTTGATATGAATTGAACAGTTATTTTAGTTATAAGAACTCGCCTTACTTAACTGAAGAAAATCAACTTTTCAGAATTACAGTTTCATTCTTTTGCTTTGAAGACTTTAACTGACTAAGGTTCATTTCAGTATACATTATCATGCCTTAAATTTTTTTTTCTAACTACAATTAGTTTTTTTTAATTTTATTCTAGAGAGAATGATCAGTTTCTTCATCTGAACATGTGTCAAGATCACGTAAAGCAAATGATAGGCACACAAAATACATTTATTTGGACTTTAAAGATCATACAGAGAAAGCTTCATAGGATAATAGTTCAGACTGTCACAAACTAGAAAAGTGAGGCACGGAATTTCATTTTCTATGGGCTTTGTGCATGGTGGATGTCAAATGCTTTCATTTACATGGGATCATACCAAATAATCTCAAAATAATAATACTTTAGTCCTTGTAAACAATTTAAATGGTGCTAGCCTTTTAGATTGCTTTCCTAATGAAATATTTTCAGAAAAAAAAGTCATCATTGTAAAACAAAGCTATTCTGGTAGAATTTGGAAGACCAACTAAAATAGAGAATTAAAATCATGGTCATAATGTGCTTTATTTCAGAATAAGTCCAGAACATATATAAAAATATCCCATCCAGTTAAAATTAAACTTAAAAATAGACACTGTAGAATACACTCAACTCTCAGGATTATCCTGCATGCAGTAACAGGAGGTCCATTCACAAGGCCTACTGGTAGGGTGTTTTCATTGAAACATAAAACAATACCCTGTCCTTACAAAAGCATTCCATCAAGTTCAGGGCTAGGTTCCTTAATCTTATAAAATGACTGAACTGAGACTGAAAACACATTTCTCAGATGAGGAAAGCCAGGGAGCGTCCTAAGAGATCATTTATTTCAGACATTTGCACTCGTTTGTCGCAGTTATATGCCTCCTACGTCTTTGGATGGATTCCAGTATGAAGAGCAGATGAGGGCTGCTTATCCTCCTCATGTGCAGACCCTGACGACATCTTCCAGCATCTCTGTCTGGGTCAGCCCCTGAGGACATTTTCCCACATCTCTCTTGTCCAAGGATGAGCCTTGGGGTCACATTCCTCCATCCTTCTGGCCCATGTGAGGCCCTGGGGTCCCCTTTCTGCACCCTTCAGAGCTCTGCAGAGCACATGGAAAACTGTTGATCTAGTCTTCAGATGGCAAAAATGAGTATTAGAAAAATTAACTTAATTACTAAAGCTGGAAGTACGGGGGAGCTGCCCCAGAATGCCAGCTCTCTAGATGAACTCTCGTCTGAATAAGTTTGTTTCATTTCAACAATAGCTCTGCTGTAGGTTGTAGTTCAGTGTATTACACACCAAATACACGTGAAATCATGGTGCAAAGCCACTTAGAATTTCTTTGTTCTGTGGCATTTGTTTAATGTTTGTTGGATCTTGTAAAAATTTGCAGTGACACAGTTTGAATGTTCTTTCTTATCAAGGCTATGTAACTTTATTTTTAAAGGTGGAGACTTCCTCCCTTGCTCTAGCTGCCATGTCACTGCAACTTGGCTGGGATCACAGGCAGAAGCCAGCGGGGAGCTTGCCTCTGTGGTCCTGCAATCTTGGGAGCTTCACAGAACCTGGAGCTCAGACCCACCGTGTGCACTGTCCACCTGTGGCCTGAGAAGAAGTTCTCTTGATCTTCATCTGCTTAGGCAAATAGCAAACAATCCTCTCATTCTTAGCCTCCTGAATACTGGGGATTGCAGTTGTGAGCCAGCAGTGCCAAGCTCTGTTCCTCTCGTGGGTAGAAGGGAAGAAGGAAGAGGAGTTGTCAGTATGGAATTAGACAGCTCAGGAGAGAGGGCATGATGGCTTTCGCAGGTACTGAGAGAGAGAGCCGCACTATTTTCAGAAGGCAACTGGCTATTTTACAAGGGCTTCCATATGATAAGCGGTCGCATGTTGTAAACATCTGATAGGATCACAGGTAAGAACTTTATAGAAAACTTTGAAAATGCTTCCCAAGAAGCTGAACTTTTATTTGCCTCTTTAACGGACTGGTCCCTGCGTTAACTTATTTACAGAGTTCCCCTAAAATATTAATTTTTTAGAAGATAAGATAAAAATGATGTGAAAGTTAAAGGTTTCTATAAAAATGTCAAGGTCATCTGACAGTCTTTAGAGGAAAAGGTAGATGTGATTACTATTGCCATTATTATTTTATTGTAAATGTTTCAGTTGCTATAAAATGTGAAGTCACATACAATGTCCCTTAGAAAAGTATCCGAACTCATATGTAATTTGTTTATGAGCTGCCCTTTAAAAAATCAACCAAATGAAACGGACTGAATTCTCAGAGATCTACAATGCATTTATTTTAATGTTAGTCTCTCATTTGTGCTCTCTTGAGAAAGAATGAGCTTTATTGAAAATGTAGTTCACAATTTTAACTTTTAGAAATGAAAGCTTCTCCTTTATTAAAACAGCTCTAATTTGTTACAGAATTTCAGTGAACAACCCTATGTTGTAAATTTAAATGATCAATTCAAATTTGTTAGCACCATTACATCTGTCTCTCTGTCTGTCTTTCATTTGGAAACGAACAGGAAGATGTCACAATGTTTCTCTATTGGGGAGATTATGATCATCATCATGATTATCGTGGTCAGGAGGATCACAATTCCTGGGACTTGAACTGAGGCCTGGGTCCTGCCCCTGAGCTCCTTGGCTCAAAGCTGATGCTTTACCAGTTGAGCCACAATCCTATTTTCACCTTTCTTGTGAATTTATAATTTTTACTTTTTAACTACCTAAATTTTTCAAACTTGATAGTTTCAATGTTAATTTTAATGATTTGTAAGCATTTTGTCATCCCATATTTAATTTTCTGCCTGCAGCATTTCTGTTTAATTTATACCTCAATGATGCATGTACTTTTTAAGTATATCTGCCAACATGCAACATAAAATAATAAAAAGCAGAGTATAAATCTGATGGGAGTTTAGGTAGGAAAGGTTTCCCTTTTTCAAATATTAGGTAATTTGGCTTCTGAAAATTTCTTCCTCTTGCTTTAGAATATGGTATTTTTCACTAACAATTTGAAATGAAGCAGCATTTTGTATGAGGAGAACGCATATATTAAAATGCCCTCTTCTGTCATAGTTAGGCTGTAATGTCACACATTAAATTATTTCTATATACATATCCAGGGTTAACACCTTCAGAAGCAAGGCATGAGGCACGTTGCGCTCATTTTCAGTTCTGAATGGTAGTGGTGAGTTGGCCCTGTGGATTTGAGCTGAAGATATAAATGGAAGGTGGAGTGCTGTGTACTTGGAATGAGAGAACTCTGGTGCTTGTTGCAGAATGTTCTGTTCACATTTTCAAGTGCAATGCCCTATTTACAATTACTCTTATTTTTGGACCTCACATTTTCTTTCATTGTTTTTCTGAGAACTACTGAATATGCTTTAGTCCAAAAACCAAATTTATGTTGTCTTGGTTTCTTTAAAGCTGGTTAACTGTTATCTTAATTATTACAAACTTAGGAAAAACAGAAAGTTTTACTAAATAAGAAACTCAAAGGTACAATATCCAAGCACCTCTTCATATGCGTCCATATTGAAATGAACCCCCAAAATAAGGAAAAAGTGACATTTTTCAGAATCTGTTTTTCCTTTTTTCTGATGACACTTTAATATATATATTATATAATATATGGCGTATTCACATATAAATCTGTGGCAGAGTGGGAGGAGGGAACAGAATCAAAGGAAAAAGGGAGAAAAAACTCAGCAGTGAAGTGGATTGTTCATTGACGCAAGTGAACTATGCCACTTGTGAATGGGAGTCGGAGAATGGAAGAGAATGAGAGAACAAATGACACTGTGTGAAATCAAATGTATTATTACTTACTGTATGTAAACGTAACCAGGTTGTATATCACCACTTAAACAACAATAAATTAGAAAAAAAATCTCACTGGATCTAAGAATAAGTGAAGAAATATTTTTCAGTATCCCTCTTATAAGAAATGATTCAAGAATCAAATGATTCTGTGACAGGAAAGGATGAAAACAAGATAATTTGTCTTGAAACTTAAACAGGAAATGTAGAAAAGACTACATTTGTCCCATCTGTATTTAAAGTTGCAATAACTTCAGAATTTGCCAATCTACTTCTGTTAACTGTCTTCAAAACTGTTTTAACTGTACTGAAAACAGAGAAAACAGAAAATCTTATTCTTGCTATGTGATTTACATTTTGTAAAGGACAGTCTTTGGTGTTATTTTGCCATTTCTCTCTCTTGGTGACTGCCTTATAAAATGTCTCGACAGCTTTTGTGATATGAATTCAGAGATGTCCTATATTTAGGGTTTCTTTTGGAGGAAGTGTATACAGTCACCAGGAAATCCTAAAACTACCCAATATCTACAAAACATAATTCTTTCTAAATAATGTTTTATAAGAATCCTGAGCAATTCTTAGTGCATTCTGAAGCATTTCTATAAATGATTTAACTTAAAAAAGATGTTCCCTTGCTTTTACATATGCAATTCATAACCCCATTTGCTTTTATAAATTCATGAAGCATATCTTCCTTGGAAAGATATAGTTCTGCTATATAGTAAATGTCCTGCAGAAATGCTGTACCAAGAAAGTGGCTTATGCAGTAACAAATAAAAATGAAGGTATAAGCCACTGTAAAAGTATAATTGCAGACAAATTTAGTGAAGAGGTTGAAAACCATAGATTAATTAGGTATGAGTTCTATATTTTCTATATTCAACAAGGATAGCTGGAAGGAATAGGAATTTGTGTGGAAATACTGAATGTGATGAAATTTTAAGAATCTATGCAGAAATAGTAAGGAAGCAAATGAATCAAGTACAGTGGATAATAAGTGCTAGAGATACAAAAACAAGTGATCTATCCATTGACCCTGTATTACTGGAGCAGTAAGCTTGAAAGAGGCATCCACAGGAGACAACCACCGAACGGGGAGAAAATGCCTTCAGTAGGTTCAATGAAATCCAACATGATCACAAAATCTATAAAGGGAAATTCTGGCATGTGTTCTGCCAGAACAGCTCTGAGTATTTTAATGTGGCTGCATTTAAGGCTTGTGTATTTATTGGCTCGTAATATATCTATTTCCACATATAATTATACAATATCATCAGGGTAGGAAAGCCACCTGTCAAAGTTGGTCATAGGCTCCCTGAAACAGACACGAGGATTTCAATGCATAGATATTGCCTTATTGTAATTTACTGAGCATGGATTTTTTAACTCATTCTTAAGCACAATCTAAAAGACAATATTATTGGAAGGAATGAATTCACGGTTAGAACTAAATATTTATGTCCTTAATATCTTGCCAGTCCAGAAGATTGAACTCAGGGCCTGACCACTGTGCTTGGGCTTTCACAAGGCTAGAGGTCTACTACTTGAGCCATGGCTTTTTCCATTTTTTTCATTTATTTTTATTGTAATTAATAGAAGGGTTATATTATATTCACCAAATAGAAGGTGCATTACTTCATAAACATTGATAGACTTTCTCACATCTTGGTCCCTATTCCCCCCCCCCAAGGCCGCCCCTCAAGTTGTTTTACCCCCTTCCCTATCCTATTTCAAATAACCAAATAAACACATATACAAGATATCAGATAACAAAGAAAATACTGTAACAATATGAGATAACCAAGGGACAGCAAAAGAGATGAGAGATAACGCAGTACATTAAGGACAACAATCACTCATTGTATGGCTTTTGTTTCTATATCCTGGAAGTCCTTTCATTTAGCATCATACTATATGGCCTTATGTATCTAGGTTTTGCTCTACCTATGTATGTGGTACCAAAGAGTTGAACTCAAGTCTTCATGCATGCTAGCCAAGCACTCTACCACTAGGCCAAACTCCTGGCCTCTCACTTTCATCCTTTTAAAGAAAAGCATTAAATGTATTGTTGCCCAGTTTATACTGCAAAAATATCAGAATTAATACAGGATGATAATGGCAGAGATCCATGGAGAATATTTTTCCACCTGCTCCAAGAACTGTGATGCCTTACACAGATGCACAGGTGTCCTGCTATGATGATTTGAGAATCTGTCTCTTCTACTAGAAGCTGAAAGGACTCACATGTATAATCTTAGCTCTTCAGGAGGGGGAGATCTGAGCTTGGGGTAGGAAAGTGTCTCAGACTCTTATTTCTAGTTAACCATCAGAAAACTAGAAGTGGAGTTGTGGCTCAAAGGGGTACATTACTAGGCTTGAGTGAAAAAGCTCAGGAACCACATCCAGGCTCTGATTTTATGCCCCATTCCTGGAATGAAAAAATGTACTGGTGGCTACCCTCTGCCAGTATCTAAGTCAGTACTTAAGAGCCGAGAAAATTCTACCTCCCCATACTCATGAGCCCAAGATGTGGAACTCATGTACTCACTTCAAGGGATATTACACATCATGCTATAAGAAATAATATTAAAAAATCTCATGCCTGGAGAGGAGCAGGCTAACAATGTCATATTTAGCCCAAAGCAAGAGTTGAGTTCGTTTCAATAGAGGTGGGAAATAAAGAATTAGTTAGAGAAAGAACTCACACACACACGTGTGTGTGTGTGTGTGTGTGTGTGTGTGTGTGTGTGTATCTGATGTGTGTATGTAGTAATATATTTGAAATTGAGCTTTAAAGACCACGTTTGACATTAAAATATTGAGTTAGTGATTTATGTACAAGATGCTTTATTAGGTGTTTTCTAAGCTCTTACAAGGAATTAAATGTGAATTTATGTGTTCATAATAATTTCCAGAGTTAGCAATATCTAACATATGTAAATAAGTTGCATATACATTGCATCCATATATCTTCTGTTTCCAGTGAGACTAATCTATGGCTGCACCTCTCATTTTCATTGCCAATATGGCAAGGTAGAAGCTTATTTTACCTATCATATTTATTATTTGCATATTATTTTAAAGAAATGGGTACTTTAGGTATATTTTACTTCCAAGAGGAGATTTATAAAAAATATGTTTCCCTCCACCACAATTGCAGTAAGAAATATTTTTTCAGGAGACACATTAAGGTAGCGATATTTTAACAAAGGCTGACATATCCTTCATAATTGCCAGTAGTGCCTGGCAAATTTAATTAATCCTCAAAGTTATAAAGCCAAAAATAGGGTACAAAAAGCATTGAGCAGCAAAGAATTTAAGTCCATGGCAGTTCTGTTTCTCAAATCTGTCAAATCATATGTTTTTATTAAAATGTATGAATATGGTCTGTTAGTAAATAGAAGCCAAAATAAACCAGGAAGATGTGAACTCACCCCAGTTATTTTTCTATAGCTTTCATATTTTTGAAACACAAATGTGATATGGGACAAGTCATCTATCAGGAGGAGGAATTCATCTTTTAATGGAAATCCTCAATTGCAGAACAACAGGTGAAATGAACAAGAGAACAAAATTCTTGTTGACATATGTGCTATTTTCTCAGTGATGATGCATATTGAGTGCTTAAAGTATGGATGGAAATTACATGGAAGTTCTCCAGAATTCTATTACTTTGCATTACCTAATTACTAAAGTTTTCTTTCCTATCAGAATATATATATATATACACACAAACATATATGTATATATATCTTCTCATTATATATACATATTTAAATTTTATTTACACCCACCATTGTCTCATAAGCAGGTGATCCATAGGATTCACAGAAAGTTGACTGCAATGAGGAATCATTTTCCTGGCAAATTGAAGAATGTACACATAATCCCTTATCATAACTCCTCTCTTAAATTCTGAAATCACAAATCAAATGTTAACTGAATGTTTATTAATTTTTTGATGGAATCTATATTTTGTTCATAGAGCTTTATCTTCTCTTTTCAACTACTTTTTCTGAAAATTCACTCCCACAGACCTTGCTGAATGTTCCTTCATATGTACTGTCTTCTTTTATTTTAGTAAACAAACCCCCAAATTTTTGCTGTGCATATGGGCACCCAGCTTGAATTTATATTTCTCATTCTTTCCTGCAGATGGTATGGCTATGTGCCTAAAATTTGACCAAAGAGATGCAAAAGAAATCACTGTGCTCCCATTCTGGGTTTTGTTTCGGCATTATGATGTGTATCCTTTCATCCATGGCAACATCTCTTCCTGGGCCAGATTTGGAAATTCATTAAGAAGCTGAAATTATCTTTGTCCCTGAACTTGACCTCCTATTTCTGCTTTGCTTGAAAAGTCTGAGATATATGAATTCCCAGAATCTCTATATTTTATGTAGGTTCAGCCAATGGGAGGTGCTGGAGAGGGGACAGTGTTATATTTTACACCCCTGTGTACCTACACAGCAAGCTCCATTTCACAAAGGCAGTAAAAGATGCCTTGAGGTATTTCAGAAAATGTTAGCATCAGCACTTTTAGGAGAATGAAGTTAAAACATCGAGGGTCAGTTCTTGATCTGAGTGAAGAATGGGACTCTAAGAAATAGAGACAGAAATGTAGTACTGGAAACAAGACAGTATGGGTCACAGATTCTAATCACGGTATACCAAGGATACTATAGCATTAAAGGTGCTGAGACTAACAGCTAAGGC
This sequence comes from Megascapheus bottae, assembly GCF_031878675.1. Lineage (NCBI taxonomy): Eukaryota > Metazoa > Chordata > Mammalia > Rodentia > Geomyidae > Megascapheus > Megascapheus bottae. The sequence continues at coordinate 7,324,204 of NC_143527.1, forward strand.
AATATGCAATGAATCCCCAAATTCCTAAAATGCAGATTCATAAGCATACTAGTAAGTTGTGGGGCATGCTTTAAGAGATAATTTATTTTTAAATGTTGCAGTATTATCTATCATACTAATAAAGAAAAAAAGTTTGTTTCGATTCCTTTTACACTCCCATCAGTGTAGGCAACAGAAGGCAACATTTTCTGTTCAGAGAAAGCTAGAGATTTGAGAAATCTTCTTAATGTAATGAAGACCGCAGGAATATCGATTCTTCTAAGATCCTCAGTTAATTGAGTGGCTAGCTCTGAAATAAATGGATTTGGGGAAACAAAAAGTGCAGGTTTTAAGTGCACTTTCCCAAATACACTCTACATAAAAAGTAGTGGGGAATCTTGTTAAAAGTCATATGCTGATGGAATGAGTCTCAGATGGAAGGTCAGATTCTGCATTCACAAGCCCCTTTCTGAATGAAAAGTGCCCTCTCTGCTGCTAGAGATAGTCACAGGTGACAGAGAATGCGAGCAGCTGAAGTCAGGAACTCAATCCTCCACCCCACCCAGGCCAGGAGTGGTCACACCACAAGGTCACCTCTCCCTTAGGCTGTCTCTTTGATCCTGATTAAAAAAAAAAATTCTTTCGGAGAGACAGCTTCTGTCTTGGGACACAAGTTTCTCCAAGCTCCTTCTTCTTCCCAACCAATTGTTTCCTTTATTCTCTCTTCTATAGTTTATTAGCACAGATTAATGATATAAAAATTTCCCTCTGCTATTTACACAAATGCAGAGAACATGTTTTCATCCAGTTTACCTTCTCAATATTCCTCTCAATAGTCTGCCTTCTCTCCTCCTCCTTTATTTTAAAGAGGTTGAATTGCCCTCTTCCAATTGCCATATTATCTCTTGGTATCAAACTCATTTAAAACATGGCTTGAGGTTGTGGGTTATGTTTTTTTTTTACTGATATCTGTTTTGAACATGAAGACAACATAACTCTCAAAGACATAGCAACACGGAAAGGCAATAAAATGTTGTCTGACCTTGAATTGCCTAGTGAGAATTCCCCCATGTCTTCCTTGGGCCCTTTGCTCACTAGTATGTCATAGAAAAGAGAAATACATAGTCAACTATGTGCAGTGCTGTATTTTTTATATCTTCCCATAACAGCTTAAAATGCAACCTAATTAATTTACCTACTGTGCACCTAGCACCAAGCCAGGGGACTTACAGGGAATTTCTCATTTGTAAAATTCTTAAGAGATTGCCATTATTAATCACATTTTATAAGTGAGAAAATTGAGCTGCAGAGGCACTAAGTAATTTGCCCAAATCCACAGAGCTAACAAGTGACAGATTGGGGAATTGAACAGAAATCTATTTTATGCCATAGTAGCTAATATTTCTACTACACTGCAATGGATCTTAAAGTAGGGCTGCATTTCTCTTTGTCTCTGTAGCACCTTTCCTTGAGCACACTTTTCTCTCCAACATTCTTGGCCTAAGAATGCAGTTATCTGGGTGCTTATTAACTATAAGATCTAAGAAATCATCTTCCCACATATCTTATCAGTATTTTGAGTATTTTTATCAAAAACTGAAAGCATAGACTTTTTTTTATCATATTTAAGGTCCTCATGAGTTTGGTGTGCTCTTTTAGAAGGTGCAGAGTCTAGAGTGTAAAAAGTTGATATTAGTTAAAGGCACTTATAAAGATCCCCATCTCTTGGTTGAACAAACATGAAAGGAGAAACAAGAGTCTGTTAACTTCAACAGAGGCTTTTAAGCTGCCAACAGGCTCACAATCTTTCAAGCATTTGACAGAACATGGAAACATGGATACTGGAAAAATTATTTGCTGTAAATTTCAAGATTGGCATTATAACAAGCTTGTCAACGAATATAGGCTTAGATCACTGAAATGTCTAACACACACACATCATCATACTGCAATGTGTTAGCAATTAATGCTGTTTCCTGCTGTTTCACCGTCTTGACGTATACTGAGTTTGCTACTATACTTCGACATTAGGCATGACTAGTCATGTAACTGGAACCTGAGATAGTGCTGGAATGGTGGTGTCTTCCGGGATTTGGGAGCTATTGCGTGGAGTATGGCAAGGAGAGAAGCAGCAATTTTCTTCATAATGTGAAGAATAGGAAGTATCAGAGCCAACTCAATCATCGGCTGTCTGTCAAGTATCCAAGCAGGCTCTCTCATGGCCCATGGACCTGGAGAGAAGCTTGGAGAGAGATGTAGCTTGGAGAGTGGAGACTGATTTCACAAATGCCTCGAGCTACCAGGAGCCTCGTTCTGGTGAAGGTAAGAAATGATTCTTTTTTTTTTTGTCAGTCCTGGAGCTTGAACTCAAGGCTTAATCACTCTCCTGGAGATTTTTTAAAGCTAGAGCTCTGCCACTTGAGTCACAGCACCATTTCCAGCTTTTTCTATGTATGTGGTACCAAGGAATCCATCTGGGGTCTTTGTGCATACTAAGCAAGCACTCTACCACTAGGTCAAGCTCCTGGCCGCGAAATGATTCGCAGACCTAAATTGTTATTTTGCATATTTATTTGTTGTACACAGATTTGACACTCCAAGAAAGAATCGTCAGGAGAACAATGGTCTTAAAACAAAAAATGTTTTTCATTTTTAATGACAGTATTCTTACTGTCAGTTGGGAACACAGTAGAATATTTGGAGAACACATTAGGAAATAAGTCATCCGTTGAGTAACTTCAGAAGGAGCCATACAATTTTGCCATCCCATGAACATTTCCCAAGTGTTCCAGGTAATTTCCATATTTTTTTGCCAATGATGACATGCTTAGTATTTAAATTTCAGACTTTCCAATTAGTGGGTGCAGTAGAGTCAGGGGCATATGCGCTAAGAGCATTGGGGATAATTATTAAGTGCTTATTTTGCCATCTGTTCGTCTCTTGACTAGAAACTATGACAATATTTGGCCCATTATTTCTAATATATTTTAGTTTCCTTTTCATGTTTTATTTATATATTTTAAATGTGTCTCTATTTGAGATATTTGACATTCAATTATTTTTTCCCAGTATGGTTTATCAGTTCATTATTTTAACAATGGTTTTCAAAGAGCAAAAGTTCATAAATTTTATGAAGCACAATTAATCACCCAGTTTAAAAAATTACTTTTGTCCTACTCCACAATCATTAGGGATTTATTCATTTATTAGGCTTTCTTTCCCTTTTCTTAGCAATTTTGGCAGCTACTAGTGTATGCCTAGGGCAGAGTTGAAGTTCTGAACATCAACAGTGAAAATTTTGACACATTTGGATATAATGCTATGTGATTCCCAGATAATCTGATAATATGGACAATTTCCCATACATATGGTCTATTGTCCAGTATAATCACAACCTGTATTTACTGCATGATTGTATGATTTCACAGTATATTTTGGCATTTAATTTGTGGCTTTTCATTTTCCTCAGCATCTATTTCTGACATTGGCATAGAGCAATGGCTATCTCCCATAAAATCAGATTTCATTACCCTTTTCATTCTTTTCTCTGTAAAATCTTGCTCCTCTGCTGTTGAGATTGGAGGTATCTTTGCTGTGGGAAAAAATATCAGAACATTTTTGTAAAAGAACTTTAATCTGGTGTTTTTGTTAAGGCTATAGCTTTAACCAATGAATTGATTTCTTGAGTGGCTTTGGTGTTTTTTTTCTAATTTATTCAATTCAGTTTGGTAAACGAAAGTCTTTTTAAGTATAAAAAACTGGCTAGCATTTTAACGCTGTTATTATACTTCACTATATATAAGGTTGGAGCTTTTGACCAAAATTTATTTTAAATATCAAATATTCATACCATATGCCTTTATCTCTTTGGATATATCTGCTCATTACTTGAAGATTTCCAAGAATTGGAATTTCAGTTTAATGATGCTGTTATAAAAATAGAATTCTGGCTTAGTATTACTCTTATTCAATTAAATTTCTGTTGTAACTAAAATGTCTTAGTTTTATATAATTAGTTTGTGATCAAACTTTCTTCTCTACATTGGTTTGGTAAATAAAATATTTTCTCCTTCCATCTCTTTAACTAATTCCTATTTGTTTTGATAAATAATAGTTCAATATCATTATTTTGCAGAATTTTAATTTCAAACATTCTCATTGTTTCTTTTCTGCATTCATTGCTTTAGATTCTTTCTCCTGTGTCAAACTTTCATTTTTTTATTACTTGTTCTGTGATCATTCAGTACATGAATTCTGCTATACTCTAACTCCTCTGCATTCTAGCCTTCAGCATACTTTAAGCCTTCCACTGTTCAGAGCTGGTAATTAGACATTATGAGGATTACTTTATGAAGGTGATGCTTGCTCATCATGCAAGTTTAGTCATCAGTATTCCTTGCAACATATTGCTATTTTGATAAACATTCCACTTACTGTATTTCATGGTACTATAATTTTCTCCACTTCTGTGGAGGTTCTACAATGCTGCATAATTAGATTATGTATTGTTTGTTTATGAGTAAAAAACTTTTTGTCCTAAAAGAACAAAATTATTTGTCTTTTTTTTTTCACAAATTAGGTGCCTGACTGGCTGCTACTTGTTCCCTTCAGACCTACTGGGTTATTTTGTGATATAAGTTTAAATTTAAAAAGAAAAAAAAGAAGAAAGCTGCTGCTATGTCTGAGACCCCCTGCCTTTCAAGGTGAATTATCTCTTTCAGACAGCATCCTCCTCTCTTCTTGCAATGTCTCTAATATCCTCTCTGTGCTACATAGTCTCCCTAGCCAGGTAGCCTTGACATTGTGTCATTTGATTGTTCAAAGCAAGACATGGAACTAAGTTGCATTCTAAGAGAAGAGAAATAAATTTGGTATTTACTGAGGGAATGATGTAATTTATAAAAATTATTCAACTTAAAGCAATCATCACCTCCAAAGAAATTCCCCTACTGACAAAATATGTACTACAGGTGATGGCATTTTTATATTCCCAGTACATCATTAATAAAAGAAATCTGACCAAGTTCATTGTCAAGTTACCAGTGGATTATGGTATAGTTATTCATTATTTTCAATGTTGCCAGTAGTTACAGATTGACAGGCACAGTCTTTCTGCAGTCATTATTCTAAATGTATAGATGATATGAATCTACAGAGCCTAAACACTTGAATTATCATTTTCTAGGTCACATTAACTTACGTTCTGTGATGGCAATTTATGTTCCAGATTCCAAAAGTTAATCAATGTTGTCAAATTTTCTTCTCCTTGGTGAGTTTGACCTGGGATTCTCTATTTTTTCTGTAGAATGCAGATGGACATTCTTATTGTCAATACCCCCTTAGGAATTATGCATGATATTATGTGCTTCTTTTTGTAAGCTTTTCTTTTTCTTTTCACCGTTTCTTTTCTTTTAAAATTTCCATTTATATTAATGGCCTGTATTGCCAAGTGGAATTTTAATATTATTTCTACTAGAAATGATTTCAAAAGGAGTACCAATTTGCCTGTTTTATATGCTGGGCTGTTAAGTTTTTTGCTGAAAAGTACCCACAACTTTAGAAAGGAAGTAATTATTGTCTAAAATCACTGCTGCAGATTATCGCAGATATTGACAAGCAATGTACAATGGAGAGATTGAAGAATAATACCTAACGTCAAATTTATGCCATTAAATTTTCTCTTCTCAAATTATTTGTGCTAAATTCCCTCCTTTGTGATTTAGTTTCCTAGCTTATGAATTACCTTTGGTTTCCTGTAGTCGGGATGGTGTGTAAGAGTCAACAGGCACTTCCATCTGTTTCCTGTTCCCTTTATTTGTTCACTGTGTAAGACAATGGAGCTTTCACAGGGTCTAGATCATGAGTCAGTGAGTTTCTCTGGCCCCTTTGAAGAAGTGGAAGAGTCTACTTTATAATGTTCCACTTTCAGGAATTTTCCTTCTTCCCTGAGGGTTTAATGAACTATTTTTTCAACTCCTGAAGCCTTGATGTAAATGCAAGGATTAAAAGCATGGATGGAGAGTCGTAGATTTCTGGAAATAAACAACATCCTTCCAGTGGTGAGGAAAACCATAATCGAGGAAAAAAAGACTATGGACAGAATGAATACCTTCCTTCTTGTAAAAAATTGTGGAAATGAAGTTGCACTGAGTGTGGTTTCCAAGGTAAAATCCTTTTCAATGGAAGCTGTGGCCTAGGCACTGCTCTTTTATTTATTTATTTATTTATTTATTTATTTATTTATTTATTTATTTATTTATTTATTTATTTATTTATTTTGCCTGTCCTGGGCTTGAGCTCAGGGTCTGAGCACTGTCCTTGGACTTTCTCAAGGCCAGAGCTCTACCACTTGACCCTCAGCACCACTTCCGGCTTTTTTCTATGTATGTGGTACCAAGGAATGGAACCCGGGTCTCTGTGCATGCTAGGCAAGCACTTTAACCATTAGGCCAAACTCCTGGCCCTGCACTGCTCTTTTAGTAGTACTATAAAATATATACAGAACTCGCTCTCAGAAAAGTTACTATTTCTTTCAATTCTGTTGTAAAGTAAGCCTGGAAACTGTTTAGTATTTTGAGTGTATGTGTTTTCATACTTATAAAAAAAAAGCCTTGGAAGAATGAAACACAAACAACAAAGAGCAATTGATATCTATAGTCAATTCTCTTAAGATGTAAATAAAAAGGTGATATTTTGGTTTCCTATGATACTGAATATTTTTCTTGTTTGAAATTATATCTGCTAGACTTTTGTCTATCCCTAAAGATATTCCAAATTTTAACATTTCTCCATCTATTGTTTTTAAGGCAATCTCTGTTTCAACAATCCTGAAATGTGTATCCAGAGACTTCATTAGTGGACCTACAGAAATAATTATAATAGTGGTTTTGTAGCCAGTTGAAAAAATAAACAAATAACTTGAGTTTTATTTTGTATTTTTCCATGACAGGTAATTTTTAAAATCTAGACTAAGTTGAAAATATAACTCTAATAGCAGGTGCAGTTAATAAGACTAATGGCAGGATAAAATTTAATTCTTTTTGGTATTTTTAAATTCTATTTTTATTATCTCTAAATAATGGCACAAAGAGATTACCAATCACCAACTAAATGTACAAATATGGTGCATCTTGGCTGATATCATCTTTCTCTCCTATCCCTCTCCTCTCAGTTCTTCTAGTTTCATGTACCCTGCATTGAATATTATTACTGAATCATCTCCCCACGACTTAACTTCCTGTGCTGCTTTGGTGTCCAGTTTTCAAAGAAGTAGCTACATTGCCTCTAAATATCCCCAGTTATTGAGGAATGTTCAGTGCAATCCAAACAAAGTTTATATTATATTCATTAATCTAATGAATTTCAATAAGTTATGGGAGAATCAGTGGAACCAGCATTTCATTTAGAAATAATAACTGCTCACAATAATTTTTTTAAAAAAGTAGTTGGTAGCTAATGATTGAAATTTCTTGTTTATTCAGAAATTACTGTTTTTCTTTCTGACAGTAGCTAGACTATCATATGATACTAGACAAGAACAAAATAATCCCTTTTACTCTCAGGAAGTCTCATGTCTGTAAACTTGTAATATTTTATTTTATTGCTCTTATTTATTCATCCACATGGTCCTGAAAATAAAAGATAAAATGAACAGTGTTAATATTAAATTTACTAGTTTTATTCTGAGACCTTTTTTTTCTTAAAATGAAATGCTTTTCACAAATATTTGTCATGAAATGATAAAGTATTTTATGTATGTCCAGGCAAGTGGAAAGATATTATCAAAGTATTTCTGCCATAAAAATTGTTTAGGCCAGATGATCATTTCTCACTGGAAATAATATCCTACTTTCTTTGATTTTCCCACAGCCTGTTAGGTTTTGGTTTTTAAGATTTCTCCTAATACTCTGCACTGGCTCACAAGACACTCAAATAATTTTGTAAGAAGTTTGAAAATTTATTCATGGAGTCAGAAGAAACTTTATCTGAAAGAGCTAATGTATCTATTCATTTAAATGAGGAATAACGTTTTTTATATTGTTAGCATCTAGGATCTTAACTTTTATCTCACCACAATGTGGAACAACAAGGCTGATTATTTTTCATCCTGTCTAGAAAATTAAGAGTACTTTTCAGAGAAAGGGAAAAATGTTAGAGAACCCTTTGCATTTGAATGTAAATGATGAATTATTGACAAGTATGCAACATGTACCCTAGGATATCACACCTAGCATTTTGTAGATATTTTGCCATCAATAAACTCCAACATTTCATTCCTTCTAACTTCAATATAAGATTTAAAAAATATTTTAGTAGTATATTTTATCCATTCTATTTACACATTCATGTGAATCCATCCCATATGAATTAGGCCTGTATTATTCATCCACTACTTTATTATTTAATCACTTATAGACAACCTTGATTTAATAGGTTTTTCCTCTATCAGCAAATCTATAATTTCATTCTCTCTCTCTCTCTCTCTCTCTCTCTCTCTCTCTCTCTCTCTCTCTCTCTCTCTCTCTCTCTCTCTCTCTCTCTCTCTGTGTGTGTCTCTCTCTCTCTCTCTTTCTCCCCTCCCTCCCCCTTCCTCCTTCCTTCCTCCCTTCCATGCCCCCATTCTTCCATCAGATAAGATGTTTAGATCCACATCTTATTTTCACTATCCATGCATTTGTAATCTCTTTCTACTCGATTCATTGAGACTAGTTATCTGGAATTTATATCTCAGGAACATTCAGGATTTCCTCCTGAGTTCAGGGACTTAAGACTAGGAAGATACTCTCATAAGGGACATAAATTAACAATTGTCTAATTTCATATCTGATCTTCACCAAGATTAGCCTGATTGAAGATTTTGTGAAGCATGTACCAGTTTTCATATGCATCATTCTAAATGCTAATATGCCTAGAGTAAGAAAGACTCATCTATGCACAAGTGCTATGTGTGAGTAGAACTACTAACTTGGGAAAGTAATATGGAAAAATGAATCAAGAATATTAAATTATTCATGCTGCATATATTATACTTCTGTAAATATGTTATAAGGAAATTACTAGAGAAATTGTTAACTGTGTTAAAATAATGCTTCATAAGAAGCATCAGCTGACAAAATCAGTATTTAAACATAGAGGCTAGTGAAACTTCATTATGGTTTACACACATGTGAAATATTGTACAGACATATTTTTAATTTCAAACCAATACTAAAGACCAAACAGGAACCCAAGATAATTTATATTCAACATAATGTGCGTAGTTTATATGATACATTATATAACACCTCCAAGGAGGGGGAAAAACTTGAAAATGCACAGAATTTATTCAAAGCAGAATACGTATATGTTTCTGAATTTTGTGTACTTTTCTTCCTCATACTCCTTTTTTGTTTTAAAGATTCCTTGGCTTGTAGATCATTTACCTTCAGGAACAAGTGAAAGTTAGAATATGCTGTGGTTTAGCTAAAAACTTACCCAAGTATATTGATTATAATGTATCTTGAAATGAAATGTATATTCAGTAACTCATTCTAAGCAAATTTACCTGTTTTCTAATCATCATTTCTTAACTCTCCAAGTACTTCATAACCATGAAGAAAATATAGTTTAACTATTTACATATTTAACATATTTTACATATTTAATCGTAGAATGACGATTTCAAAATAAACATAGGTCCATGTTTACCAGCATAAATATTTTGTTAAACAAGATCATTTCCTTGAGTTTTAACATTTTTCTTTCCCTTTTTTCTTACTTTATTCAACACTATCTTTACTCTCTTTACCTTATTTTGCTCTAAGTTTATTATAAATATCATTTCCACATAAACCTTTATATATTTTCTAATAAAATGATAAAATTTAAAATATATACTCTTTTGAAGTGGAAAGGGCCTATGTAATATTTCCATAATAGTTGAGCTCCTTAGTCATTAGTAGCTTTCTTCAAACTAATTTTCGCATCTCCTAATATTCACTTGCTGTTGCATGAATTAAAATGTTTATGTCTTGCAAGCTCACCTTTTATTGATAGCAATTAATGGATTGTGTTATTTAATTAAATTAATCAATTAAAATTGTTATACATAAATTGCTACTTAGTGTAATACTTATACAGGAACACATTGTTTTAGTAAATTCAATTCTGTTCTACATGTGCACATGGAAGTAAGTACTGAAAATCAGCAAAACGCTTGCTCCTATTACTTAAATTTGTCTTGAATCCTCTAAAATTTGTTGAAGTTTGCTATACATACTAAAAAATTAAGTAATTTAATCAGACAAAATCTGGTGAATCTTACGAATCTTTAAACTTATGACTTAGTAAAACATAAGAATAAATGAATTAACTTGTTAATCGATGACCTTGAGTGTAACCTTGGAATGCCAGTCTATTCCTGTAAATCTGTCCTAACTTACACACTACCTGCATCAGTTCAGGGTCTGCCAAGGGCACCATCACCAGTTACTTACATTGCACTGGGGCCACCAGGAGCTGAAATGAACCTCCCTCTATGAAACTCACCCTGTCTGTGAAACCTCGTCATTAGATACAAAAAAAAAATGAATACTCAAATTCTAATGACATCTTTCACTTAAAGGAAAAAAATATTCATATAACATAAAGTTAACCCATTTGAATAATAAATACAAACCAGCTTCTGATAAATATGCACTGTACTATTCTGCACATTAGGAAAAGAAATGGAACTTCATGTCCACAGATAGGAAAAAAATATATCTATTAGATATATAATGCATATCATGTATATTTGAGTTGTTCAGTATGAGTGTGCCACAGCTGTATATGCAAACAAGAAGACATTTTAGTTTTGACAGAAGTAATTTTGAAAAAATAACAAATGAAAGTTGTTTATAGATGAACCAAAATGATTTATAAGCTATGCCTTTTATCACTAATCTATTCAGATTCCAATTATTCCATCAATGTTCTAAGAGTATATTATCAAGTAGTTTGGAGAAAATCTTTTTAATATAGGAGGTTCATAGAAATAAATTACAAATAATATGTAATATACATTTTAATAAGTTATAATTTCTAAAGATAGTATTCTGCATTCAATTTCCATAATTTGTAACCTGCATTTTGTTTTTGTAAGTAGTATAAGACAAAGAGTGATAAAGGTGTCACAAATGGGAAGACATAATGGCTGAGAATTTTCAATAAGAGACAGACCTAAGCAATGATATAAAAAGGTCTTTCTGCATCTGGCTATCTACATAATTCCATTATTCATGACTGTATCACTGAAAATATAAGTTTTTTCTAGTTTACATGTCTTTAGAAAGCCAACGTTTTATTCACTATAGATTGGATGATATTGAACATGGTTTGTGAATTGTAAATTTATGCACCCAAGAGAAACTTGAGCAGTATAAGCAAGGTGACCTGAAGACATTTCTGAATAACTGACTCTTTCACCTCCTAAGAAATTTCGCCTTTATTACCTCAGCATGACACCCTTTCATCTTCAACTCTCATCAAGAAGGCCTACTGAGAAGTTTGCTAGTAGTTCATGTCACACATTCAAAAAAATCTAATGTTTTATTAAGAAAAGAAAATGTGAAATGTATTTTTCATGTATCCAAGTTCGATTATCATAAAAATGACCCTGACTGAACTATAGCTCTTTAGATTGTGATTATGACTATAAACAAGATAATTTTGTTCTTCGCTCTGCAGGTGAAAACTAAAAAGTTCTTATTCAAGACACCAATTACTGTACATTGACAGTGAAGCTAGAGCACAATGGTTGTGTATTAGTAATAGATTCTGCTCAGGAGGCTATTTAGAATCGGACATTGTCCCATCCGACAAGTAGATTTAATGTCAAGACCTTTCAGTAATAGTTTTAAAAATAATTTGCAGTTACTTTTCAGCCCAGAAGCTATATGTTATTTTTGTATTTGGTAGTTATTTTGAAAAAAATGAAATTATTAAAAAAATTTGAACCTGACACTCACAGGATTTCTGGGGAAAATGTAATTTTATGCAATTCTAGACAGAATATATAACTATTCACATATAAACATTTTTAGCATACAATGTAGCTCATATACCTATGACAACTTCATTGATCTGTACATGCTGATTAAATGTTAAAATGATTCAAAAATAATTTGAGATAATAACTTTATACTGGTACACAATATTACACACAAATGTCAAATTTCCCAGGCTTGAGATACACATAAAAGAATGTTGCTTGTGTGAATTCAAAATTCCCTTAGTGTCTGCTGATTTGATTAAAGTTAAAATAATTTTAGATGTGCAACATACATTTTGAGTGATATTATATAGACTAATAATGTTCTTGAACTATATTCTATAAAGGATCACCCTGTTGAAACTTGTCTTTGGTTAATTTAGTTTAAGTGCAATCACCCATACGACATTTTCTATTATTAACTCATTTCTCTGCGCTTCTTTGAGCCGTAACTCATTTCCTTCCTCCACACTCTTTTTCTGAGTTCACATCTCTTTTCCACATTAGGCCTTTTAGTTTTGTTTTCAGAATTCTACTCGCTTTATTAAGATTTAATTTTTGCACTTAAAAATATATTTCTATACTCATGCCCACTCTGATCAAAATTCTGACTGGCTGTCTGGTTTTGACTTTGTGGAATTTACATTTCTGACGTATGTCTTTTGAAATTACATATTTTTCACCACAACATTCCTCAAAATTGTTTAGTAAACTCTAATCTCTTACAATAATGAGCCCTCTCTCCTCAATCTAATTCAATGTAGTTGATAAAATGATCAGGATATACCATATAAATTTATTCCTGATAATTTACGTGCAAGGAAAGTATTCTCTGCCAATGTGTGACATCATTCATACAATCATTTGCCACTGTGACTTTCAAGTGTAACATTTTGGTTAAGGAACTACATATTATTTTCATGCTTTCTCATTTATTAAATGATATTTACTCTTTCTTTTTTCTCCCATACAAGAATGTTTTCATCCTATATGGCTGAGCTGAAATCTAACACGTCCCATAAATTTCATTAGATATTTTCCCAAAATTGTATAGCTTTATTTGACATAATATTGGAGGAACTCAGTCACTGTGTGTATCTTATCACATAAGAACTCCTACTTCAGTAAAGTATTTGGAGAGAGGAGTTTGATATACTTTAGTTATTCATAAGAGTATACTTGAATAATAAAGAGCAAAATACTAAGTAGGGATGCATAGATAGATTTTGATACTGCTCCAATTTTCACAATCTAGCTCAATATAAATTAATAGGTTATAATTACATATTTACTTGTCTGTATGTATCTATGTAAGTATACATGTGTATATGCAGAATTGTTTTCTGCTATGTAGGAAAAACTTTCAGTTAACATAGTCTGTTGTAGTGCTTGTCATTGTAATTTCAATAGTAATAAAATGTTCTAAATACTGAAACCCTACAAAAAAAACCATAGTCTTGGTATTTGTACAGGAAATCTTTGAGTTTCTAGTTTGAATTTTTGTATTTCATTGTTGAGTCAGAATTTACTTTTAAGATATTCTTATGGGGACCAAGACACATAAGAATATCTTAAAAGTAAATTCTGACTCAACAATGAAATACAAAAATTCAAACTTGAAACTCAAAGATTTCCTGTAAGATACCAAGACTATGTGAAAGGGAATCAATATATGTGAATTAATGCACTTTCTATCTGGCAATTATCATGTAACCCTTTTATTAATTACAATAAAAAATATTTTTTTAAAAAAAGATATTCTTATGTATCTTTTGAGAGATGATAACATCTCAAACAAAAATTTCAGGCATATTATTAAAGCATAGACCTTTATTAAATATTGAATATATATTATATTATAATTCCTTTGTATACTGTAAAGAATAATTTGTCAAAGCAAGTATCAAAATAATCTGTCCTTTGGCCTACGAAATAGTCATGTTCTTGTTTCTGATTTTCTAAGTCATGTTTTTAGCAGCAGCAAGACTTGTTACAAAGGCTCAAATGTGAGCTCTTCTTCTGCCTCTAGTCATAAGCATTTTAATCCAACATCTAGAAAGAAAATCACAAATCCAAATCTCTAGTGACTGACACTTTACCCAAGCGCTTGAAAGTATATTCATTTATGTCAAATTAAAATAACATGATTCCTATGCTTGCCATGAAATTTAAATCACCATTGTAGACGCCGGCATCACCCAAACAACAAACACAGAACCAGAGGTTATCTGTGCTAGATCATCTCCCTACTTGAACAATCCCTTCTGACAAAAGCAGATTTTGAGCACAGTGACTAGAAGCCTACAATAGTATGTAAATTAATGCAAGGAATAAACAAATAAGTAATTCTCACCAATAACAACCGTCAAGATTCAGCCAATCGCAGACGGAGTACACATCACATATTGCAGGCGGAATCCTCATTGGATATTGCACCTGCAGACAGATGGCGGGGCAGCCAATCGGGTCCTCTCTGCATATCACTCATTTTTCTATAGCTGTAGGTACAGGGACGTTGTAGGAAATAGTAAACAATTTCAGAAACTCTCTCATGGTCCTCAGCTTTTTACTTAAGACAAACAAACAAATGATTCCTCTCTCTCTCTCTCTCTCTCTCTCTCTCTCTCTCTCTCTCTCTCTCTCTCTCTCTCTCTCTCTCTCTCTCTCTCTCTCTCCCTCTCTCCTCTCTCTCCCTCCCTTCCTCCCTCCCTCCCTCCATCTCTCTCTCTCTCTCTCTCTCTCTCTCTCTCTCTCTCTCTCTCTCTCTCTCTCTCTCCCTCCCTCCCTCTCTCCTCTCTCTCCCTCCCTTCCTCCCTCCCTCCCTCCATCTCTCTCTCTCTCTCTCTCTCTCTCTCTCTCTCTCTCTCTCTCTCTCTCTCTCTCTCTCTCTCTCTCTCTCTCCCTCTCTCCTCTCTCTCCCTCCCTTCCTCCCTCCCTCCCTCCATCTCTCTCTCTCTCTCTCTCTCTCTCTCTCTCTCTCTCTCTCTCTCTCTCTCTCTCTCTCTCTCTCTCTCTCTCTCTCTCTCTCCCCCTCCCTCCCTCCCGCCCTACTCCATCCCTCTCTCTTTGTCTGTCTTTCTCTCTCCCTCTCTTCCTCCCTCCCTCCTTTTTCTTGTTTTTGCTTTTAGGAAACAGGACTCTCTTTCTGCTCTGCTCCCCATCAAAGTAACCCAAAATTCATTTGGGTAGTTCACACATCATGTTTGAAGAAGATCACAAAACTCTAGTTTATATTAAAGAACAAAAGAAGAAGAAGAAGGACCAAAGAAGTGTCCAGCTTCAGAAAGTGTAGTTTTGCTGAGTTGTTTGGTCAAAAAACAAGAAACCTTGGGCTCTCCTAGCAGAGATTTGCAATAGAGCAAAACCTTGATACAAAAGGCCATATAGTATGACCACAAATGAAAGGACCTCTAGGATATAGAAACAAAAGCCACATAATGAGTGATTGTTGTCCTTAATGTACTATGTTATTTCTCATCTCTTTTGCTGTCCCTTGGTTATCTCATATTGTTACAGTATTTCACTTTGTGATCTGATATATTGGATATATTTGTATTTGGTTATTTGAAATTGGATGGGGAAGGGGGGGAAACAAGATGAGGGGTGGGGGTCGGGGGGAGGGAAATGACGACCAAGACATGAGAAAGGGTATCCATGTATGTGAATTAATGTACCTTCTATCTGGTGAATATAATGTAGCCCTTCTATTAATTACAATAAAAAATAAATGAAAAACAAAACAAGAGTGTGATTCTGATTCAGTCTGAAAATTGATGATCATTTATTCTTTTCAATGCAGGAGATACTTTGGTCCCTGAGTAATTCCATGTCTGCTTGCTCACATACTTGTTAAGTATGTGACTAATATGGAAATATTGAACAACTGTACCTTTAACTCATATGCTTCCCAGTTATTGTAAGTTTTCTAATTTTTATTTTTTGCATTCTTATTTGTCTTATTTTAACGGCCAGGATCAGGAAAACAAATAATAACAGATGCTGGAGGGGATGTGGCCAGGAGGGATCACTACTACACTGTTGGTGGAGTGCAAACTTGTTCAATCACTATGGAAAGCAGTGTGGCAGTTCCTCAAAAGGCTAAACATAGAGCTCCACTATGACCTGCAATTGCACTACGTGGCATTTACCCAACCATCCAGAAACAAGGGCATACTAAATGCACTAGCACAACAATGTTCATTGCAGCACTATTCACCATAGCAAAGATAGGGAACCACCTTAGATGTCCCTCAGTAGATGAGTGGATCAACAAGTTGTGGTATTTGTACACAATGGAATTCTATGCTGCTGTCAGAAAGAATGACATCGCCCCATTTGTTAGGAAATGGAAAGACTTAGAAAAGATCATATCAAGTGAAGTAAGCCAGACTCAAAGGAACTTAGGCTCAATGGTTTCCCTCATTTGTCATAATCAGTAGAAACCTTGGGCTCTACTAGCAGAGATCTGCAATAGAGCAAAATCTTGATACATAAGGCCATATAGTATGACGCTAATTGAAAAGACCTCTAGGATATTGAAACAAAAGCCATAGAACTAATGATTGTTGTCCTTAATGTACTATGTTGTCTCTCATCTCCTTTGCTGTCCCTTGGGTATCTCATATTGTTACAGTATCTCACTTTGTTATCTGATATATTGAATTTATTTGTATTTGGTTATTTGAAATTTGATAGGGAAGGGGGGAAAACCAAGACGGGTGGGGGGTTGGGGGGGAGGGTAATGGGTACCAAGACATGTGAAAGGGTATCAATGTATGTGAATTAATGCACCTTCTATCTGGCAAATATCATGTAACCCTTTTACTAATTACAATAAAAAATTTAAAAAAAAAAAAACATGTGCTCCTGGGCTTGGTGGCTCACGCATGTAATCTTAGCTACGCAGGAGGCTGAGATTGAGGATGTAGGTTCAAAGCCAGCCCCAGCACAAAAGGACCTGAGATTCTTATCTCCAGTTAACCTCTAGAAAATGAGAAGTGGGGCTTATAGTTCAAGGATAGGAGGAAAAACAAGATGATTGGGACAGGGAGGGGAGGAGAATGGGGACAAAAACATGAGAAGGGTTATCAATGTGTGAGAATTAATGCACCTTCTATCTGGTGAATATAACTTTAACCCTTCTATGCATTATCAAAAAAAGTGGGGTATGGCGGTAGCCTTGAACTGAAGAGCTCAGGGACAATGCCCAGGAGCAGAGGTAGGGTGTTAGCCTTAAGCTGAAGAGCTGAAGGGCGGCACCCAGGCCAAGTTCAAGTCCCATGACCCACACACATACAAAAATAACAACAAAAAAACTCTCAAAAGTATGTTATGTTTGGAGATAGAAGCAAATCTAAATATTTATAAGGATTTTTATGTTTCCTAACTTTGCATACTATCAGTGTGTATCCAAAATAATTTCATATGAACTCTTCTAGAATATATTGTTACAAAGATCCAAATTTACAGCATATATGTTAAAGAAATGTTATTCAAGAGAGAAGTCTTCTCCACATGACAGTGGGTAACAAATCAATTATAAGGAACCAAGACTCTTCAAACAAGCAGGAAAATAAATAGTATTACAAAGGGCACATGAAGACTTCTGTGACTTTTCTTTTTGTAAATGGTAGTATCTCCTTGGTTCAGACATGCTCTAAAAGTTGTATTGCCAGGATGTTCTGAAAAAGGCCTATCAGAGAGCCACACAGACAGAGACAGACACAGAGACAGAGGGAGAGGGATAAGGAGAAAAGGAGAGGGAAAGGGGACAGGAGAAGAAGAATGAAAGACTAGAAGATAGCATGAAGTAGACTCATGACAGTCCTCAGGAAACAGGACAGAGAATGCAGAATTTATTGGATGTAGCAAGATTCAATTGCCTATCTCCTACCAATTTGCCAAGTCTTACAAAAAAAGACTAAAATTTGCCATAATTATGGTTAAGAGGCTAAATGATTACATACATGCATTATAGTAATAATAATGGAGACAAATAAAAGAAGAAAACAATAAGGAATAGCATATCGCAATCCTCGGGTAGGAGACAAATTCTCAACTGCAAATAAATAAAATTAGACTCTAAACGTCTTGATTTCATTACCTAGTAAAATTTCTGAGGAGGGCTTAGTAAAAGTTTCCTTTGGTTCCCTTGCATGCCAATGTATTGTTAAGCTGGAAACAAGTACGACTACCCACGCAGACATATGCATTGTTGAAAACCACTTGTAAGCATTGCTTTATTCTATAGGTATGTTTTATTTCCACCTGTAAAAATAAATCTGTGGGGGTCCTGCTGTATCTTAAATCCAATATGTTTCCTGAATTCCACCATATCATATATTTCTTATGCTAATTTTTTAGCTCTTTTATCACATCTTTTCAGGATGTTACATTATTCTACATTGCCCATCTGACCCTCACCGGATTTAGTTAATTTTGTTTCTGACACCTAGTGTGTGATAAATGTGTCATATGACATAAAGCTTAAAAACCTAATGATGCGGGAAAAGGTTCCAAATAAAATTTTAGTTCAACATTTGGATGACACATGAATTTTGAACATATTTTACTACTAGTTTCTTATTTCCTAGAATTAGTTGTGATTTCATTTTATTTTAGCAAAATGTAAGTTTTATTCATTTTCTTTTTAATTGTAATAAAATTAAAATAAAAAAACAGTTGAATCAATTTTAGTTTATTTTAAAAAGAAACAGATTTGTTATTTTGCTAAAATATTTACCACTTTACCACATGCTAATGAAACTAACTGAACATTTTTTTTTTGTCATTGTGGGGACTGAACTCAGGGCTTGCGTGATGTCCCTGAGCTTTTACTCTCAAGGCTAGATCATACATATCTGAAATTTTCCTAAATGGACACATGCATTTAATAAAAGTGCAATTATTTTAAAAACTTTAGTTACTGAATTATATATTTAATATTTTCATTAGTCAATAACTCTGAAGTAAAATTATTTTCTTCCGTAAAATATAATAAAAACAGGTAGTCATAGTAGCAGTTTTTGGATATGATATTGTAACTGTTTTTTTTATATTTTGGCTTACATTAAATTGATTATTAAGCTACACATAGTATTTTACATATTTTATGCGATTGAAAATATCCAGAAGAGAATTTAAATGATACTGAAAATGTAGAATATTTCTTTAATAGGTCCTATAATCAAAATAATTTAGAAATCTTTACTTTTATTTAAATAACTGGAATTTCTATTTGCACAAGTTTTATTTTATTTTATTTTTATTTTTCATCAGTAGTGGGCTTTGAACTCTGGACCTGAGCATTGTCCCTGAGCTCCTCAGTTCAGGGCTAGCACTCTACCACTTTGAGCCACATCACCACTTCTGGTTTTCTAGTGTTTGGAAATTGGCATTTCATAGACATTCATGCTGCATTGGTTTTGAACTGTGATCCTCAGAGCTCAGCCTTCTGAGTAGCTAAGACTACAGGAATGAGCCACTGATTTCCAGCATGTGTGTGCTTTCAAATGTTTTGCTTGCATTAGTGTTTTTCACAGATCTGGTAAGTCCGCCTGTTTTCTATACTCCATTTATTTTCAAACTTTGCTTCATTTTACAGGGAAGCAAGCAATCATTCTTAAGTAATTAAGAATTCTCATCTAATTACAAATGCATTAGGATCTTTCATATAAAGTTATTAAAATCGATAAGAAAGGTTTAAAGAGCCACTGTTACCATTTTATTCCTAGTTGATAAAGTGACAAAACAATGCTCTTTCCCTACTATGAAAAGTGAACACACATACACATTGGTTTTTCTTATTTATTTTACCCATGAAGGATTGGTCATGTAAGGCATATATTCTATTCGCCATTTTCTCTATTATCAACTAGCTTTATTTGCTTGGTTTTTTTTACTTTATTTTTTTACAGTTAAAAACAATGTTCTTATAGATCACCAGAGTTTAGTAATAAATAATACTATTTTATTTATGTATAAATGTAATACAACTGTGAATTAGGAGACCGCAGCCACAGAATAATAATAAACTCATTCTCAGTAAAGTGGACTCATTATCCTGCCAGCTGCTGATATTTTCTCACCTTGTGTTCTTCCCAGCAAACAAGGTCCCATGGGAAAGGCCTTCTGTCTGGATAAAGAATACAATTCTGCATTATGAAAGTCTCTTCAAATCGGTACTTTAATAGCAATGGTGAATTCTGAAAATTTTATATTGTTATTTCAGTGAAGGCTATTTCTTGAAGGATTAGTACATAATATTATATTGATTGATTTTATGTTAAATATTTCATAGGGATGGTATTTGGAAACATAATTCCCAAGAGGTCATCATTACAGTAAATACAAAGAATCTGTTTTCTTATGGTATATATTGAATTATATAGCATATCGGCAAGTTCAGATCTTGTGTGTTGACACTGAAAATTTTATGGAGCACAGGTAGTAAAGGAAAATATCTTTTGCTCTTTCTACATGGAGACCTCTCTTTCTGATGGAGACCCTAAATCCTCTTTCCATTTCTGTCTTGCCTTTCTTCTTTTCTTTTTTCCTTCCTTCCTTCTTACCTCTCTATCTCTCTCACTATGTTTTCCTCTCTTTCTTTCCCTTTCCTTCCTTCCTCCTTTTTTTCTCTTCCTTTTTCTTTTCTTCCTTCCTTCTTTCCCTTCTCTCTCATTTCCCTCTATCCTTTCCACCCTTTATCTCTTTGCCCTCTACTCTCTCTCTTTCACAGTGCTAAAGTTTGAACTCAGAGTTTCAGGCTTGCTACCCTGGCAATTTCTATTTTTTGCCAGACAGGTTTCTTCTGCTTTTCTCTAGGAAAAGCCTCATATAAAATCTTCCACTACCACCCATAATGGCACTTTGGCTAAACACTACATCTTTTCCAATTAACATTCAAACAGTATAAAAACCTCATCCACCTTACATCTTTTCCTCTAATTCATCTTTTACATCTAATTTCAAGCATGTTGTTGAATATGCTTGTCATTATATTAAATAGGTTTAAAGGTTCAGTTACCCATAGGAAAACAATAAAATATGTACATGTGGTTGATGTCTGTTTATGGTACATAGGTTCATTTGACTTTTTTTTCCCTTCATTATTGGCAGGCTACCACTACAGCCACATCTCAGTCCTCATTATATACTGGTTGATTGGAAAGGGAAACTCCTGGATAGTTTCCCTGTGTTGATTTCAATATGATATCTCTCAGGTCTCAACCTCCCGTGTAGCTGGGACTACAAGTGTTGAACCACTATGTCTAGTCATTCATATATCCTTAAGCATCATTTAACACAATGATAATGAACAGCACAAGCTGTTATCATGGAGGAGGTTAAGCTCTTCCCTTCCCATCCAACATAAAATCTTCACTTAACCTCTAAAATACTTCTGAATACACTGTGAAGATGAGTGTGGCAATTCATTGCCACTCTTCTATTTTGTCTGAGTCATCTGCACTGTCACTCTGATTCATTCCAGCTCTTTCGCTCAATTGGTGTGGTTCTCTATAACATGCAATAAAATAAATAAAATAAGTATTTTGAAAACTTTCTTATCTTTAGAAAAATATAAAAGGCACTATTTTGAAAGATTTATTCACACATTTAAAAAATTAACATCCTAGTAGAAAAGCAAAACTAAAATGATTAGTTAAATTTACCCTGAAACACTGAGAAACATTTTTTTTAATTCATAACTATGGTGGGAAAGTTTTTTTCATGCATATAACACACCTCAGAGTACTATTTGTGGAAAGGCAAAGGATGATAGGAAGACTTAAATGCTTAAAATACACCATTGTACATTCAATTATGCACAAATCAATGAAACAAATACTTCCTTGTGTTAAAAATATTTTTCTCAGGATACATTCATGAAATATTAAAACACTTAACTACAAGTTTGAAATGCACATTTTTGTTTTGATTTTTGAAGTTCAATAGACTACATATCCAACACCAGATGACTAGATTTTAATTTTTCACCTACTTATTGGTGTCTTACAGGCCAATTTTTTCAAAAACATCCAAACCAATGGAAAATATAAGTAGTGAAATCAAGAGCTGGCATGGATGAATAGCATCTTTTAAAAAAAAAATCAGATTAAGCACTTAGGCTAAGCAAGTCTATTTCACACATTTTATTTTATCTTTCATGCCTTGTCAAAAAATATTGATTCTCTTGGGTACTAAAGTAAATGTACACAAAGAATTTACTTTTGAATAAGAAGCCAACTATTTTTAAATAATTAGTTTAAACCATAAGGCAGTGTGGTATGAAGGACACCGGTGGGCGTGCCAGTTGTAAGAGGCTGGTGCCAAGCTACAAGAGATAACTTAGCGGTGGGAGCATCTGGTGCCTTGGCAAACTCTTCAGGCATTTTTCTTGGCATCTGCTGGTTACCTCTACATTGATCACTTGATAAAACATTTTTTAAAAGATCTATGGAATATTAGTTTCATATTTAACTTTGACTGATTCCTGTTTCTTTTCTAAAGCAAGCGTACATGCCTAGAGGTCAAATACAAAGTTTGAGTGCATGGAAGCTTGGACAATTTTGAGAGAGAAAATTTCGTAATCGTCTTGGAAATGAAAAAAATAAAATTATTACAGAAATTGTCTATAAGTTGACTTGACCACATTTCAAGTCATGTTATAAGATATACCACAAAAATAATAAAGAGGATTATCTTGAAATTTCCTACTCCCTAAATTTGATAAGAAAAATTAAAAGATCTCAATCCCTATCCTTGACTTCTCCGCAATTCCTACCTAGGATAAGATTTTGACCACAGAGTTGTGAGAAGGTCCTATTGCACAATATTATGTCTGGTGCAGAGAATTACTTAATTTACACAGTCACATTTAACACTCTTCAAAAGTGTTTCCAAAGGGGAGCCGGGAGTTTGGCCTAGTGGTAGGTTGCTTACCTAGCATGCACAAAGACCTGAGTTCGATTCCTTGGGACCCCACATACATAGCAAAAAGCCGGAAGTAGTGCTGTGGCTCAAGTGGTAGAGTGCTCGCATTGAGAAAGTCCAAGGACAGTGCTCAAGCCCTGAGCTCAAGCCCAGGCCTGGCAAAAAAAAAAAATGTTTTCAAAGCCATGCCTTAGACATGAAATTCTATGAAATAAATATCTGTTCTCTCCAGCGCAGAAGTTAAAATTTTCAATTTTGTAGAGATGTTTGCTGTTTGTGGATTATCTCTCAAAATTTCCATAAAGCTTATATCCCCCCAGTTTATATTTAGACTCATGTACACTTATGTTCAGAAATGCATGTATCTGTGAAATAGATTCCTGTTGTAGCTTGAATTACCATCTCATTTCTTCATCCTATTTTTTTTTATCATTCACATTGCCATGAAGGCATTCAGCTAAAGGTGAAATTCCCTCTGAATCCTTGACCTAGGTATTCACACATGATTTAATCTAACACTGAGATGTCATCCAAGATAATGCAAGGGGGATCTGAAGTAAACTTGTGTCATGTAGTCATGAGTCATTATCAGGGTCAATATCATAGAAAAAGTTTTTTCCAGCAGCTTAGTGGATTGGAATGGGTGAGTATCTGCCTACCATCCCAGCTCCTTGTTATAAGACCCCAGCCAGAAGTCAGATTTAAGAGGAGAATGTTCAAAGGCCATGAATGGAACAGCAGTACCTACCATTTAGAACCTGATGAAAGAACAGCCACCTCTGCTATCACATTACATCATACTTAGAATTATTGCACATTTTTAAGATTTAAACTAACTGTTGTAAGTGAATAATAAACCTTGTTAATAAAATTTCTACCTCAAAATACAGTATAGAGTATAACGTAGTGTATGTATTCTCCTGGGGTGAGGTGCAAACAAGCAACAAGCAAACTAAAAGCGACAAAGATCTGGAGAAAGTTTAGGCCATGAAAACTCCAGCTAAATGTAGATGATTTTCTTGAATTAGAACAGATGTACATGTTTGTAAAGTACTGAAAACTACACACAATTTTGGTAAAGAGTAATATATATGTCAACATTTAATAGATAATTGATATACAAATATAGATTGCAAGGGGAGGGTTCAGTCATCTGTGTATTTTCAATGATGACAATTCTAAAACTAGAACTAGACCCTCAAATTCACTTTCTCCTTCTGATTTTTGGGGGTTGATAGTGGGGTTTGATCTCTGGGCCTGGGCACTCTCCCTGAGCTCTTCAGCTGAAGGCTAGAGTTCTACCACTTGAGCCATAGCATCACTTCCATTTTTTCTGATAGCTAACTGGAAATAAAAATTTCACAAACTTTCATGCTCAGGCTGGTTTTGAATGGTGATCCTCAGATCTCAGCCTCCTGAGTAGCTAGGATTTCAGTGCCCTGTCACCTCTTGATTTTTAAGCAACCATAACAATGTAGTACAATTGTTCAAAGTCTGTGGATTTTTTAGTATAAACAAACCTACCCTATGGCCGGGAATGTAAAACTATAGCACATATAATTAGGTACATTCTGTGCGACTTGATAATAAAGGGATATTCTACACTTTTTGAAGGTTTTTAGAGTATATTATCCTGGCTCCTCTAAAATGAACTTTCATATAAACATAGGCTGTGATATGACAGCCATACCAGTTTCACCATCTTGCATTGCAGCTCATGGTCACAGGAAGACACCTAGAAGAGCGACTGACATCTGAAATCCGGGTTTGTATAAGAACATCTGTGTTATTCACTCAACAGTGAAATCACAGGAATGTGTGCTTCTCAAACTGCCTTTTGTAATTGAGCAATAGAGTATTGCAGGTAATAAAACAAACTTTATGGAAATTAGCAAATATTTGACAGGGCTAGGAGTTTGGCCCAGTGGTATAGTGCTTGCCTAGCATGCACCAAGACCCAGACTCAATTCCTTGGTACCACATACGTAGTTGGATGGTGCTGTGGCTCAAGTGGTAGAGCTCTGACCCTGAGAAAATCCAAGGACAGTGCTCAGGCCCTGAGTTCAAGCCCTATGTCTGGCCAAAATGATTTCTCTCATTTGTCATAATCAGTAGAAACCTTGGGCTCTCCTAGCAGAAATTTACAATAGAACAAACCTAGATACATAAGGCCATATAGAATGAGGCTAAGTGAAAGGACCTCCAGGATATAGACACAAAAGCCATATGATGTGTGATTGTTTTCCTTAATGTACTATGTTATTTCTCATCTCTTTTGCTGTCCCTTGGTTATCTCATATTTTTACAATATTATACCTTGTTATTGGATATATTGTGTACATGTTTAATTGGTTATTTGAAATAAGATAGGGAAGTGGGGAAAACAAGATAAGGGTGGGGATGAGAAGAGGGAAATGGGGACCAAAACATGAGGAAGGGTGTCAATGTTTGTGAAGTAATGCACCTTCGGTCTGGTGAATATAATGTAACCCTTCTATTAATTACAATATAAATATATGAAAAAGGAGCAAATGTTTGAATAACTAACTTATAGAAAAGGATAGGTGAGTAAAACAAATCAGTATTGGATCTCAGTAATTGAGACAAATGCCATGTTTCACAAGTCTAATAATTATTTAGGTATATGTCTATATAAGTTCACATTAAGGCCACCATGAAATTTGAAAAATATTTGATGATAATCAGCATAACACTATAGGTTTTATGCTTAACAAATTTATATAAGGTTATCAAAAAACTAGAAAATAAAGATATTGTCATCTTACGTAGTTACATAATCTGATATTGTGCCTGTCGAATACCACTAAGTGAAAACATGCTGTTCTGCAATGTGCCCAATTTTCTCAATTAAAGAAGCAGAAATGAAATCATATTCTTGAATTCCTCTTATGCTCATATGAGCATTATAGAGGTCCTGTAGAGTAAACTATATTAAACTTTTAATGTTTTGTTGTATTCTTTTTCCAAAAAGTGGAACTTGGCTTTTTTCTTGATCAGATATGAACTTCTGGTTCTCAACTTCCCATGTGCCTGGGATGGAAGGAAAGCACAGGGGCACCGTGGGTGTTGTTGAATGAGATAAAGCCTTGGTAGAGTTTGGAGAAGGTTGACCTTAAACCATGATCCTCTTAACCTCTGCTTCCCACATAGCTAGTAATATTTGTGTGTGACACAAGGCCCCGGTGATCATCATGTGGTGACAAACTCAGAGGCCCAATGTTAATCTTTGATCATGTCCATTTATTCCTTAGCTAATCGATTTTAAATGTCATTTGATAAGCATCTACGCCAGCGTTCTTTTACTACAGATAGATGGTAAGTGACTAGACATACAACAATGATTAAAGTACATAAAGAGGAAACACACCTTAAATCCCCCTTGAAAGCAATTGTTTCAATAAACATCACAGCAACATCACTTCATGGAGTCCATTCAAGTTTACTTCTGTCCTAAATTCGGCTCATTTTGTCATTGTTAGATAATAAACTAACAAAATGAGTGCTGACTAACTCTCAAAACAATATCCTCATTTCTCATCTTCATAGCACCATAAATTTTCACCATAGCCTTGACTATTGCTTCATTTATCTGAACAGTTACAGGAACAAAAACATTCATTTGTATAAGAGATTTGAAAATGCTTTCTGTTAAGGTTAAAATTTATTTTTATTGCTACTTCCAATGATTTAAGAATCATTTTTAAAAATCTTATGTTTTAATTTCTTATTTAATGTGATGTTAACAGATCTTTGCAACACATTTTCAGAACACATAATAATAGAATATATGAAATAAAAACTCTTAGTTTCACTAATGGATTATAAAGTCAAGGTCTAGGACAGCACACATGGAATGTTTAAACATTAAAGATTGTGTTAGTAGAGCTTTACTTTATTCTTTCATCTACTTTTTTTCATAAAAAGAGCCTCCTTTGAACATCAATGTTTTAGCACTAGAAAACCCTATATGAAATGTTCTCTTAGCTCAATTTATTCAATTATGCCACTTAAAAGGAAGACTGGAAAAGAAAGTATCATTCCTCCTCTGACCCTAGAAAAGAATTTCTTATTATCTGCACTAATATTAGACAAGGACCCCTAACTCAGCTGTGAACCTGATGCTTTCCAACTCCTTCACCTAGCTTGGGCATTCTACTAATTCTTTTTAGAAAGTAGAATGAGGGGATTGACACATAACTTCTACTAGCATTTATTTGTTTTGCAAGATGTATTCACCACTAGTCTTCACACTGCACATGCAAAAAGTCTCAATACTTACAATTGAACAGCTAACAATGTTAGATCAAACAAAAGATTAGGCAAAAATTAACTCATACAATTTTCATAACAAAAATGAGTTTCATTCTATTTAAGATCTTTGCTTTACACAAATGAGAAACTGGACAAAAGCAAGATGAGTCTATTCATTTTGTATTCAATATACTTGGTATCAAATTTATTAACTCTAAATCCCACTGACTTTGAAGATGTCACTCTAAAAATACTATTCCCTCACTCTGACACTTGTAATTTTAATAGGGATTTAAATATGTAGGAATTAAATACATGTACATAACAAACAACAACTTGATTGATAGTCCCTAAAATTTATATAATATTTGAGTGCATAACCACTCTATCACTCTGAACTATTAGAGTAAATACTTGAGCTTTAGAAAGTCACTTCTGACTTGATTTCAATCATAGACCAAATCACATCAAATCTTTTGAGTGAATTACACAGATTGGTGAGCTGTGTGATGTCCCTTGGAAGGACTGGTTATTCTAGGGTGTGTTAGCCAGATTCCTGAAGTTTTCATGAAATAACTCAGTGAAGAAGAGAACATACCTATTATTTATATTATAATTTCCCATTGTCACTGGACCCATTGCTTGTGGAAGACAGTGGGATTGAGGACTCCTCACTGTGTCCACCAAGCAATGAAAGAAATAAGAAGAGGCAATTTTGAATACCCTTATGCTTAATTCATCCCATTTCCTTCCCTAGGCTTCAACATTTTAAATGTTCCATTATTTCCCATTAGCATAGCAGGCTGCTCACCTAATGTCAATATACTAACTTTGCATAACATTCATGGTCCAAATTGTTACACAAAGTATGGCTTAGTATTATTTTATTTTGTTTTATTAATAGATGTACTTGCTACATGAAAGCTCATTCTATTAAGTGCAAGGATTTCCTCCATAATCTATAATGGTTTTGTTCTCTCATGAGACTCATGCTCTGGTGCTACCACTACCACCAATGCATCTGGAATGGAACTGATCTCTTCCTTATGATGGGCAGAATCTTTGTTTCAAGGGCTTCTTAAGCCACCCCACATGCTATGCAAATCCTCTTTGCATAAATGTGATTTCTTATTTGGCTGAAAATCAAGCACGGGTGGAGCCCTAACTCCCTTGTCATGCAGTGTTTTACAGATTGCCACACTCATTATAATTCTTCTACTCAGGCAGACCTGGTATTCACAGACTATCCCAGATCACATGGAATCCCATGTGTCTCTCCCTTTTCCACCACCAAGGAATGTAAACTCCCTCCACTAATGACACCTAGGCTCTCCCCCCATTTGCCAGTACTGCATTTATCCCTAGCATCACAATTATGTGAACTTAACAAGGATTTGCAGCATAAAACGGGAACAGTTTTCTATTTCTGAATTCAACTTTGTTTTAGAAATCTCCTATTCAGAAATGCTATGTGAAATAGTATTTAGGATGTGTGGCTTAAATTAGGGTATAAATTTAAGAATTTAATATATTATGAGTGTATTATACAAGATGCTATTATGGGTCATTGAGGAGCTGTACTTTGTAACTTTTCTCACCTGGAAATGGGAAAGTTCAGGAAGCTGAGCTGTGGAGAGAAGCCTATGGAAAGGGAATTACCTTTAGTCATAAGAGCTAATTTCTCCAGTTTAAATTTAATTTCCTTTTATCTATGCTTACAATTTAGCATCTTCCTCTATAATTATTTATATTGGAGACTGTTCTGTGTTCTTAAAAACTGTAAATATTCAGAGTGACACATTGTGCCCTATGGGGTCTGCTCAATATGCAGTACAATATCACTTCCAAATTATTGTTGGCACAGCTATCAAGTTTTGATTCAAATCGAATTATTTAAAGTACCTTATCCAATTACTTTACTCCCCTCTCTCCTCTTTTCCTCCCACAATCTTCCCCTTTTCTTCATGGCTTTATTTTATTATTTTTTTCAGTGCTTTGGTGCCCATCTGTCTGGTTATGAGGTGCTTAGAAAACCTTGGCTATATTTATTAAGTAATTAAGCTGTTCCTTTTTAAAATGGTACTTGTTTAAGGACTCTTTAGTCACAAGATCTAGCGGCTGGTGCCTAGGTAATGCAAGTGGACTAGAAAACGAAGGGATAAAAGATAGGAGTCCGCATAAAGGAAAATAGACAATCAAAAGTTATTCTGGTTTTGGTTTCCGTCTACAGAGTGAGCATCTTTGTAAAACTCCTCCTGGCTTCCAGCTCACAGCTAGTGGGCATTCTGCGCTGGCCCAGCCTGCTGCTCTCCACAGCAGACATGGGGTGACACTGCAGGTTTCCTTCATCACGAATCCTTTCCCCTGTAATTGGGAATGGATATATGTCTTCTCCCAGATTCCATAACCCTTAGGTCTCCCCACTATGTGATATTTACGAATGGGTTATTGGAAGATGACTTAGGTGTCCTTTTGCTTGCATAAGATTAGGGGCACCCTGATAAAGTTGTAACCCTTATAATGTCCCAGAACTTTCCCTCTGCTCGAGGCACACAGTATGGATGCCACTGCTGTCTGGAAACCAGAAGGAAACCCTCAGCTACAAGCCCAGCAGCCTGCAGCAGCCAGGATCTGGGTCTTAGGTTTGTCCATCCCTATGAAGATAAGTACTTGGTGTTAAATCAACCTTGTCTATTCACCTCGTATATTCTTTTTTTTTCCAGTCATAGATATTTTTTATTGTAATTAATAGAAGGGTTACATGATATTTGCCAGATAGATGGTGCACTAATTCCCATACACGGATACCCTTTCACATGTCTTGGTCCCCATTTCACTTCCCCCCAACCCCACACCTCATCTAGTTTTCCCCCCTTCCCTATCCAATTTCAAATAACCAAATACAAATATATACAATATATCAGGTGACAAAGTGAGATACTGTAACAATATGACATAACCAAGGGACAGCAAAAGAGATGTGAGATAACATATTACATTAACGACAACAATCATTCATTATATGGCTTTTGTTTCAATATCCTGGAGGTCTTTTCAATTACCTTCATACTATATGGCCTTTTGTATCAAGGTTTGGCTCTATTGCAAATCTCTGCTAGTACAGCCCAAGGTTTCTACTGATTATGACAAATGAGGGAAACCATTGAGCCTATGTTCCTTTGAGTTTGGCTTACTTCACGTAATATGATCTTTTCTAAGTCTTTCCATTTCCTAACAAATGGGGCAATGTCATTCTTTCTTACAACAGCATAGAATTCCATTGTGTACAAACACCACATCTTGTTGATCCACTCATCAACTGAGGGACATGTAGGTTGGTTCCATATCTTTGCTATGGTAAATAGTGCTGCAATGAACATTGTTGTGCTGGTGGATTTAGTATGTCTTTGTTTCTGGATAATTGGGTAAATGCCAAGTAGGGGAATTACTGGGTCATAGGGGAGCTCTATGTTTAGTCTTTTGATGAACTGCCATACTGCTTTCCACAGTGGTTGAACAAGTTGCACTCCCACCAACAGTGCAGTAGTGATCCCTCCTGGCCACATCCCCTCCAGCATCTGTTGTTATTAATTTTCTTGATCCTGGCCATTCTAACTGGAGTGAGGTGGAATCTTAGAGTTGTTTTGATTTGCATTTTTTTATGGCCAGAGATGTGGAGCATTTCTTCATGTGTCTATAGGACACTCTTATTTCTTCTTCAGAGAAGACTGTCTTTAAGTCTTTGGCCCATCTTTTAATGGGATGGTTGTTACTTTGGAGATTAGTTTGGGATTGATTCAATTTTTTGAGCTGCTGATATATTTGTTTTTGTTTTTTTAATTTTTTATTGTAATTAATAAAAGGGTTACATGATATTTGCCACATAGAAGGTGCATTAATTCACATACATTGATACCCTTTCACATGTCTTGGTACCCATTACCCTCCCCTCTCCCCCCCACCTGCCTAGGTTTTCCCCCCTTCCCTATCTAATTTCAAATAACCAAATACAAATAAATTCAATATATCAGATAACAAAGTGAGATACTGTAACATTATGAGATACCGAAGAGACAGCAAAGGAGATGAGAGACAACATAGTACATTAAGGACAACAATCATTCATTATATGGCTTTTGTTTCAATATCCTGGAGGTCCTTTCAATTAGCTTCATACTATATGGCCTTATGTATCAAGATTTTGCTCTATTGCAAATCTCTGCTTTCCATAGTGGTTGAACGAGTTTGCACTCCCACCAACAGTGTAGTAGTGATCCCTCCTGGCCACATCCCCTCCAGCATCTGTTATTATTCGTTTTCCTGATCCTGGCCATTCTAACTGGAATGAGGTGGAATCTTAGAGTTGTTTTGATTTGCATTTCTTTTAAGACCAGAGATGTCCAGCATTTCTTCATGTGTCTATAGGACATTCTTATTTCTTCTTCAGAGAAGACTCTCTTTAAGTCTTTGGCCCATCTTTTAATGGGATGGTTGTTACTTTGAAGGTTAGTTTTGGATTGATTCAATTTGTTGAGCTGTTGATATATTTTAGATATGAGGCCTTTGTCTGTTGCATGGTTGGTGAAGATTTTCTCCCACTCTGTAGGCTTCCTAATTAGTTTACTAGCTATGTCCTTTGCCATACAAAAGCTCTCAAGTTCAATGCAGTAGCACTTATCCAGCCGTTCTCTGATTTGTTGTGATTCTTGGTCCTTATTAAGAAAGTTTCGACCTGTGCCAAGGAGGCCTAGTGTATCTCCTATTCCTTCTTGTAAAGTTTTCAGAGTGTCGGCTTTTACCTCCCGGTCTTTGATCCATTTGGAGTTAATTCTAGTACAACTTGACAAAAAAGGATCCAACTTTAGTTTTCTGCAGGTGCTTAACCAGTTCTCCCAGCACCACTTGTTGAAGAGGCTGTCTTTCTTCCATTCTATTTTTTTGGCTCCCATGTCAAAGATTAGGTGGCCATAGGTCTGTGGTTTAATATGTGGGTCTTCAATTCTATTCCATTGGTCTTCAGGCCTGTTCTTATGCCACTACCAAGCTGTTTTGATAATTATAGCTCTGTGATATAGTCTAAAGTTTGGTATTGAAATTCCTCCTGCGCTGTTATTTCTGCTAAGAAGTGTTTTTGCTATATGGGGTCTTTTATTATTCCATAGGAAATTTTGGATGGCCTCTTCTATTTCTTTAAAGAATGACATTGGGATATTGATGCGTACTGTGTTGAATTTGTAGATAGCCTTTGGCAAGATTGTCATTTTCACGATATTGAATTTTCCAATCCAGGAGCATGGGAGGTTTTTCCATTTCCTCAGTTCTGCTTTACTTTCCTTTTTCAGGGTTTTAAAGTTTTCATCAAAAAGTTCCTTTACATTCGTAGTTAAGCTAATTCCTAGGTACTTTATTTTCTTTGAGGCTATTGCAAAAGGAGTTGTTTTCCTGATTGTTGCCTCATTCCTCTCATTGTTGGCATAGAGGAAGGCAGTTGATTTTTGAGGGTTAATTTTATAGCCTGCTACCCTTCCAAAGTTTTGAATCAGGTCAAGGAGCTTGGGAGTAGAGTCTATAGGATTCTTTAAATACAAAATCATGTCATCTGTAAAGAGGGACAGTATTACTTCCTCTTTCCCTATTTGGATCACCTTTATGCTTCCTTCTTGCCTCATTGCACTGGCTAGGAATTCTAGTACTATGTTAAAGAGGAGTGGAGAGAGTGGGCATCCTTGTCTCCTTCCTGATTTTAGAGGGAATGGCTTTAGCTTTTTGCCGTTAAGTGTAAAACTAGCTATAGGTTTGTCATACACAGCCTTTATTACATTGAGGAATGTTCCATGGATTCTTAGTTTCTCCAGAGCTTTTAACATAAAGGGGTGTTGGATCTTGTCAAATGCCTTTTCTGCATCTATTGAGACAATCATGTGATTTTTGTCCCTGCTCCTGTTGATGTGTTGAATTATATTAATTGATTTGCGTATATTGAACCAGCTTTGGCTCCCTGTGATGAAACCTGTTTGATCATAGTGTATACTTTTTTTTGATGAGTTATTGAATACGGTTGGCCAGTATTTTGTTGAGAAGTTTTCATCAATGTTCATCAAAGACATAGGCCTATAGTTCTCTTTCTTTGATGAATCTCTGGTTTGGGGATGAGGGTTATACTGGATTCAGAGAATGAGTTTGGTAAAGAACCT
Organism: Megascapheus bottae; assembly: GCF_031878675.1. Lineage (NCBI taxonomy): Eukaryota > Metazoa > Chordata > Mammalia > Rodentia > Geomyidae > Megascapheus > Megascapheus bottae. The sequence continues at coordinate 7,357,591 of NC_143527.1, forward strand.
TCGTTTTCAATTTCGTTGAAGAGCTTAAGGAGTATTGGTGTGAGCTCTGCTTTGAAGACCTTATAAAATTCAGCTGTGAATCCATCTGGCACTGGGCTTTTTTAGGTGGAAGTTTTCTTAATGCCATTTCTATTTCAGTGCTTGAAATAGGCCTGTTTATTTGGGTTAGTTCTTCTTGGTTCAGTGTAGGTATGTTAATATTGGATAGGAATTCGTCCATTTCTTCTAGATTCTCAAATTTGTTGGCGTAAAGGTTTGAGAAGTGTTCCCTCATGAGACTCTGGATCTTGGTAATTTCTGTCGTGATATAACCATTTTTGCCTGTGATTTTGTTTATTTTGGTATGCTCCCTTCTTTTTTTGGTAAGATTTGCTAAGGGTTTGTCAGTTTTGTTAATTCTTTCAAAGAACCAACTCCTTACTTTGTTGATACTATAGTTTTTTTGGATTCCAATTCATTTAATCTGTTTTGATTTTAATAATTTGCTTCCTTCTAGTGCGATTAGGGTTGGTTTGTTTCTCTTTTTCCAGGAGCTTAAGGTGCATATTAAATTGTTGGTTTGTGATTTTTCCAATTTGTTATTGTAGGCACTCAGAGATATAAATTTTCCTCTGATTACTGCCTTTGCTGTGTCCCAAAGGAGCTGGTATTTTGTGTGCTCCTTTTTGTTGAATTTCATAAACTGTTGGATTTCTGTTCTGATCTCTTCAATGACCCATTGGTGATTCAACAATGTGTTGTTCAGTCTCCATGAGTTACAGGGTTTTCATTGGTGGAGATTTGTGTTCGGTTCCAATTTGATGCCCTTGTGGTCTCAGAGAGTGCAGGGAATAATTTCAGTGTTTCTGAATCTGTCCAGGTTTGTTTTATGGCCTAAAATGTGGTCTATTTTGGAATATGTTCCACGTGCTGCTGAGAAAAACGTATATTGTGTTGTTGCTGGGTGGAATAATCTGCACATGTCTGTTAGATCACGGTGGTCTATATAGTTGTTCAATTCTAAGGTTTCTCTGTTGACTTTTTGCCTTGTTGATCTGTTTCGATCTTTGTATGGTTTCAGTTAAAGTAAAGTTTGCTTGATGAAGTTTGGAGCTCCGGGATTCAGTGTGTAGATATTTAGGATGGTTACGTCTTTCTGGAGTAAAGACCCCTTTAGTAGTATGTAGTAACCTTCTTTGTCTTTTCTTGCTAATTTTAGTTTGAAATCTATTTTATCTGATCTGAGGATGGCAACTCCAGCCTGTTTATGGGGACTGTTCGCTTGATAGAGTTTATTCCAGCCTCTCACTTTCAAAAAATGTTTGTTTTTTGGGGTAAGATGTGTCTCTTGAAGACAGCAGAACATTGGATCTTGTTTTTTGATCCAACTAGACAGACTATGCCATTTAATTGGAGAGTTAAGTCCATTGATATTGAGAGTTAGGATTGAGAGATATGTATTAGTTCCTACCATTTTTAAAAGCTTTCATTAGGGCCTGTGTCTTGACAGTTCTTGTGGTACTTAGATGGTATGATGTTTAGGGATCGGCAGAAGATGGTGGAGGTTCAGGGTGAGACATACTGAGCTCCCGCCAAGATTCATGATCTGGCAGTGCAGGGGACAGTCCCACAGAAATTGATCCTAAATAAGCATTAGGACCACAACGAACTCAGGCAGAGAGGAAAAAAAGGAAAAAAAAGGCAGAATACCAGCGCGAAAAGAGAGTGTGGAGCTCCACCGCAGAGCGGCCGGGAGACAAAGGCTCTTCTGAATCAGCAGAGAAAGCACTGTCTCCACAACAGCTCAGACCCACTGGCTGCAGACAGAGCCACACAGAGCCTACGCGAGCCCAGAGCCGACACCCGGCCATGCACGCACCTGCCAGCTCCATGGAACCCGAGAATCCAGCAATGTGTGAGTAGCTCCAAGGAGAAGTTTCCACTTCTGCTCCGGGAATGACATTTGGAGGGAGCCCCTCCCCCACCACCTGAGAGTAGCGCCATCTTGGCTGCTGGCAATGACCCAGGCCAAAGCAATTGGAGCCTGAGAGGTGTTGCTGACAGCGCCACCAACCTATAGGGGGAAGGATTTCCCAGAGATCTCTTAACCAGAAATCCGGCCCCAGTGCTGCTGAAGTCCATAACCCTGCACTGCCTGCAAACCTGGTAACAAAGCCCCCCACGGATCTTTCAGCTTTGTTTTACCAAAGAAACAAACTCATCTGAAAAACCGCAAAGCCAAATCACAAGAGAAAAAGACTTTGTGAAGTGTTTAGATCCTGAATTTAGTGGAGACACAAGTTTCCTAACTTATCCCCCCACCAAAAAAACAAAAAACAAAAGAATATCCTTTTTTAATTTTTTTACCCCATTTCATTTGCATTTTTAAATGTTCTTATTTTTCTCTTTGCCATTTAATCTACACCTTTTTTTTCTAATGTTACGATTCATTCCTTTTTTTTTTTTCTCCTCTCTTTTCCCGCAATCCTGCTGTCACTGTGGTCGTTCCTAGAAACACAGTGACAGCTCTGGGTACAGTTTGAATAAAAATGATATCCATATTGATATAGTCACCTGCTTTTTAAACTCCGAGTTCTCAAACCTAGTATCTCTTGGGTAAGAACTCAGAACAGTGAGGAATCTCCCCCAACCTTTTTTTTTGTTGTTTGTGTTTTTGTTTTGTGTGTGTGTGTGTGTGTGTGTGTGTTGTTTTCTTTTATTTTGTTGCTGTTTTGTTTTTTTTCTTTTTCTTTTTTTTTCTTTTCTTACTTAAATTGGTATCATTGAAATCTCCTATATCAACCAGTCTCTTTTCTCTATATATTCTTCTTATTACTCTTCTTATTTTGATAAGTTTTATCTAAGTTCATCTAAACCTTCTACACAAATACTCTACCTGTGTATCACCTTAGGTCAGTTATCCTTACTCGATATCCTTTCTTCATTACTATAATATTCTTACACTCCAGTATTTTTCTTTTCCTCCCTCCCTTGTCGTCTTTCATATTATTTTCCTATCTCTGGTCCTCTCTTCATCCTTCAACTCTTATAATGCATGGATCTACAGTTGATAGTTGTTGAGCAATGCTGTGTATCTAGGTGTTCAATTATACTCTACGTCCAGAGGGACTTAAATACAATAGAGATTGGATTGAGGGACTTACTGTTTTGGTCATAAATTGGGCATCTGTGCTTGTATTAGATTTGTATGTAAGTGTACAAAAAGAAAGAGAGAGTGTTATTACCAATATAAAAGAGCTAATATCTATTGTCAGCCAACTAAAAAGGTCTAGGTTGGTTATATCTGAAAAATTATAATCTTGTTTAGTATTAATCTTGCACCCATTCTCAAATGGGCAGAACAAGAAACTCAAGAAAAATGTCAAATCAAGGAATAGCATCTCCCACCCAACATAAACAGGTAATGGAGCAGTCAGTGGCAAATCTAGAGGAGAGCCTTCCAAGTGCTATACAAATGCAATTGATAAACATCATTAATCAAAAATGTGAAAATATAAAGAAAGACATAAGGGAGGAAGCCACAGCTAAACAAGAGGAAAACATAAACAAGGTGATATGTGAAAAAGGGGAAGCCATAAAGAGGCCATAATAAAGGTTTTTCAAAAAAAATGGACGAATTCATGGAATCCACAAACAAAAAGGTGACTGAACTCCAACAAATGTCCAAAGAGAATAAAGCTGCTGAGCTAACCACTCAAATGGAAATCAAGGAGCTAAAGAAATCCATACATAATCTAAAACAAGAGATGTAAGGTATCAAAAATGAGCAATTAGAAGCAAGGGAGATGAAAAATAAAGTAGATAGCTTTGATAGCAGGTTAGACAATGCAGAGGAGAGAATTTCTGGGGTTGAAGATAATTTAGTTATTATAGAAAAAGAACAGAAAATGAGTCAATTCAAATCTAGGAAATATGGGAAAACGCTACAGGAGGTCCAAGATACAATTAGAAAGCCTAATTTAAGTCTAATTGGTATTGAGGAGGGCATAGAGAAGGAGGTCAATGGTATTGGAAATATACTTCAGGGAATTATCTCAGAGAACTTCCCAAATATCCAGAAGGGCAGACCCATCCAGATACAAGAAGCTTTTAGAACCCCAAATAGAACTGACCAGAAAAGGACATCACACTGCCACATTATAATCTGAACTGGATCAATAGATGTCAAAGATAGGATACTAAAAGCAGTCAGGGAGAAAAGAACTATCACCTATAAAGGCAAACCAACCAAAATCACCCAAGATTTCTCAGCAGAGACCATGCAAGCAAGAAGAGATTGGAACGAGGAAAATGGGGACCAAGACATGTGAAAGGGTATCAATGTATGAGAATTAATGCACCATCTATCAGCCAAATATCATGTAACCCTTCAATTAATTACAATAAAAAATATATGAAAAAAAGAAGAGATTGGAACAATATATACCATGCCCTGAAGTCAAATAACTACCAACCAAGAATACTGTACCCAGCTAAGCTCTCATTCATAAATGAGGGAACAATGAAAACATTCCATTCCAAGGAAAAGCCTCAACTTTATGTAGCAACAAAACCAACACTACAGAAAATTCTCAAAGATGTTCTACACATGGAAAACCAACAGAAATGTAATACAGAGAAAAACATGGCACCTAAAACTCATAACATCTAAGTACCACAAAAACTATCAAGACACAGGCCCTAATGAAAGCTTGTAAAAATGGCAGGAACTAATGAATATTTCTCAATCCTGACTCTCAATATCAATGGACTTAACGCTCCAATTATATGGCATAGATTATCTAGTTGGATCAAAAAACAAGATCCATCGTTCTGCTGCCTTTAAAAGACATATCGTATATTTTTTTCATATATTTTTATTGTAATTAATAGAAGGGTTACATGATGTTTGCCAGATAGAAAGTGCATTAATTCACATACATTTATACCCTTTCACATGTCTTGGTCCCGATATTCCTATAGAACCCAAAGATAATAGCACAGCTATTACCAAAATAAGAGAAAAAATTAGAAACACATAGCCAGGGTTATCTATTCCATTGACATGGATAAATTCTGGTATAATGCACTTCTAAAACATAAAATAAAAGTTCAAGACTTCAGATTATTTAGATAAATTGGAGGTAATATCCATCCTAATTTCTGGTTCTTCTATTTGCAAAATTGGGAGAGGCTGTCATTCCTTTTCATTTCCCATGAGGCTATCTCCCGCAAAAGCAATAGACTCAGTTGTTGGTAGTCATTTATAAAGTGAATATTAAGATAAAAGCAAATTAATTTGGCTGTTATTGTTCTCTTTATGAGCATCTGAAAAGAAAAGCAAATTGACATATTTTAAAAACTACTAATTGATGGGCCACCTATGTTCCTGAAATAGTTGTCATTTTTTGTTTGTTTTCAGTTAATTACTAATGAGTATGGTCTCAAAGCACCCTTATCAATTATAAAATTCTGGAATTGCTTTTTGTGATGGAATTATATTTGATCTATGACAGAGTACCATTTAATGATGGTAAAAATGCTTGGTGGTCTCTATGAGAAATGCCAGTTGTCTCTCTTTTTCTTTAAAAAACATTGACACTCAATTACTGTTATTTTTCTTTTAAAACTGGTATATTTTGGGCCAGGAGTTTAGCTTAGTGGTAGGGTAGAGTGCTTGCCTAACAAGCCTGAAAAACCAGGTTCAATTCCTTGGTACCATATACATAGAAAAAAGCCAGAAATGGTGCTGGGTCTCAGGTGGTAGAGCTGTAGTCTTGAGAAAGCTTAAGGACAGTACCCAGGCCTTGAGTTCAAGTCCCAGGACTGGCAAAAAGCTGGTATATTTCTTTAGAGTGACCTTGCTGGCTCCACTCTTTACTTCTCTACGTTCACTGTCGTTTTCACCCCATTTCCGTTGTCTTTTACTTTTTCTTACCTATTTATATGTCACTACTTACGTTTTGTTTGGTAGTAGGTTCTTTCCAATACCACTATTATTATACATTGGTTATACAGAGTGGAAGATTTCATTAAGACATTTCCACTCACACAGTATTAAATTCCTAGCCAGAGCAATAAGGCAAGAAGCAAGCATAAAGGGGATCCAAACAAGAAAAGAGGAAGTGAAACTTTCTCTCTTTGCAAATGACATGATTCTGAATTTAAAGAACCTTATAGACTCCACTCCAAAGCTCTTGGACCTGATTCAAAATTTTGGAAATGTAGCACGGTGTAAAAGTAACCCTCAAAAATCAACTGCCTTCCTCTATGCCAACAGTAAGAGAAACCAGGCAACAATCAGGAAAGCAACTCTTTTTCAATAACCTCAAAGAGAATTAAGTACCTAGGAATTAACTTATCTAAGAATGTAAAGGACATTTTTGATGAAAACTTTATTTTTTTTCTTTTTGCCAGTCCTGGGCTTTAGCTCAGGGCTTGAGCACTGTCCTGGGACTTTCTCAAGGTTAGAGCTCTAACACTTGAGCCTCAGCACCACTTCCAGCTTTTTTCTATATATGTGGTACCGAGGAATCGAACCCGGGTCTTCGTGCCTGCTAGGTAAGCACTCTACCACTAGGCCAAACTCCCGGCCCCTGATGAAAACTTTAAAACCCTGAAAAAGGAAAGTAAAGCACAACTGAGGAAATGGAAAAATCTCCCATGCTCCTGGATTGGAAAAATCAACATTGTGAAAATGGCGATCTTGCCAAAGGCTATCTACAAATTCAACACAATACCCATCAATATCCCAATGTCATTCTTTAAAGAAATAGAAGAGGCCATCCAAAATTTCATATGGAACAATAAAAGACCCCGTATAGCAAAAAAAAACAACAACAACAACAAAAAAAAAAAAAAAAAACAAAAAAACCCTTCATAGCAGAAAGAACAGCGCAGGAGGAATTTCAATACCAAACTTTAGACTCTATTACAGAGCTATAATTACCAAAACCGTGTGGTACTGGCACAAGAACAGGTCTGAAGACCTACAGAATAGAACTGAAGACCCAGATATTAAACCACAGACCTATGGCCACCTAATCTTTGACAAGGGAGCCAAAAACACAGAATGGAAGAAAGATAGCCTCTTCAACAAGTGGTGCTGGCAGAACTGGTTAAGCACCTGCAGAAAACTAAAGTTGGATCCTTCTTTGTCAACCTGTACTAGAATTAACTCCAAATGGATCAAAGACCTGGAGGTAAAAGCCGACACTCTGAAAACTTTACAAGAAGGAATAAGAGATACACTAGACTTCTTTGGCACAGGTCAAAACTTTCTTAATAAGGACCAAGAATCACAACAAATCAGAGAAAGGCTGGATAAGTAGGACTGCATTCAACTGCAGAACTTTTCTATGGCAAAGAACATAGCTAGCAAATTAATTAGAAAACCTAGAGTGTGGGAAAAGATCATCACTAACCATATAATGGACAAAGGCCTCATATCTAAAATATATCAACAGCTCAAAAAATTGAATCACCCCAAAACTAATCTCCAAAGAAACAACCATCCCATCAAAAGATGGGCCAAAGTCTTAAAAAGAGTCTTCTCTGAAGAAGAAATAAGAATGGCCTACAGACACATGAAGAAATGCTCAACATTTCTGGCCATAAAAGAAATGCAAATCAAAACAACTCTAAGATTCCACCTCACTCCAGTTAGAATGGCCAGGATCAAGAAAACTAATAACAACAGATGCTGGAGGGGATGTGGCCAGGAGGGATCACTACTACACTGTTTGTGGGAGTGCAAACTCATTCAACCACTATGGAAAGCAGTGTGGCAGTTCCTCAAAAGACTAAACATAGAGCTCCCCTATGACCCAGTGATTCCACTACTTGGCATTTACCCAATCATCCAGAAACTAGGGCATACTAAATCCACTAGCACAACAATGTTCATTGCAGCATTATTCACCATAGCAAAGATATGGAACCAACCTACATGTCCCTCATTTGATGAATGGATCAACAAGATGTGGTGTTTGTACACAATGGAATTATATGCTGCTGTCAGAAAGAATGACATTGCCCCATTTGTAAGGAAATGGAAAGACTTAGAAAAAATCATATTAAGTGAAGTAAGCCAGACTCAAAGGATCATAGGCTCAATGTTTTTTCCTCATTTGTCACAATCAGTAGAAACCTTGGGCTCTCCTAGCAGAGATTCACAATAGAACAAAATCTAGATGTGTAAGGCCATATATTATGATGCTAGATGAAAGGACCTCCAGGATATAGAAACAAAAACCATATATTGAATGATTGTTGTCCTTGATGTACTATGTTATCTCTCATCTGTCTTGCTGTCCCTAGGTTATCTCATATTGTTACAATGTTTTACCTTGTTATCTGATACATTTTATATATGTTTAATTGCTTATGTGAAATAGTAGAAGGAAGGGGGAAATCAAATTGTGGGGGGGGCGGAAGCGGGGCGGGAAATGGGGACCATGACATGAGAAAGGGTATCAATATGTGTGAAGTAATGTATCTTCTATCTGATGAATATAATGTAACCCTCCTATTAATTAAAATAAAAATATATGAAAAAAATTTAAAGGATGATGGTATTATTGAATTTACATTCAAATCAGTAGCAAACATTTTATACTTGGCATATCACAAAAATAATTCACTGAAGTTAGATTTCACTTACCGCTCTAATACTCATTGTTTTGATTTATTCCAGGGAAATGACACAAATGAAAATCAGTCAGTTGGCCAAAGGCACAGTCTGGGAAGATATTAAATAGAGAACCATGGAATTTCCTTCCCTGCATGCCAATGGTAGTTATAGTATCTGTTGTTATGAAATGCTGCACAGTCATTTTCATAGCAGTTATGATCACATGGGTTTATTCATAATGGTAAAGCTAATATAGAGACACACTGTTTACCAAAATGAAAATTGACAATAGTGTTCATCTTTAATTAAAACAAGCAGCATATAATAAGAGTATGGTGGCACATTTCTTCTTCAGTGGATCACAAGGCCTTGTTCATACCAGGCAATGGATCTGTCCCAGAGCTGCTACCCTAGCCCTTGGTCTCATTTGTAGTCCAGACGCAAACAGCCACTCATTGTTAAACATGCAATATTCCATGCAAGTCAACTTTCCATAGCATGGATAAGATCTCCATCCCCTTCACTTCAATCAGAATATAAGGATATAATGCTGGAATAAACAGTTTCCAACTTCTGTGACCTTTCCAAGTATTCTGTGCAGGACATGTTATTTCGAAATTTACACTAGGCACTTGGAAATAAGGAAAAAAATGCAATACTGCATAGTATATACACAATCCAATATATACAACCATTGCACATTTTATCAAAGTGACATAAAAGTTACAGGATAACCCAGAGAAAACATTAGAAACACAGGCGAAATCTCTATCTGTCTGTCTGTCTGTCTGTCTGACTCTCTACCTGTCTGTAAGTCTACAATTTCATTTAGTGCAAGACGGAACTCTCTATTTGGTCCTGGTTTTGCTGAGGTGTAGAGAGATGAATTGGATACATTTGACAATGTTTGCTTCTTGCTTCTTGCTCTTGCCCTGTCTGTTTAGACACTCATCTGAGTAAACAGTGGAAGTTGTGGTATATTCTAGGCCATAAGCTCTGGAGAGATTTGCTTCTCTTCTACATGTGGTTGGCTGTCCCCAGCTGGCTTCCCAAGCTCAGATTCCTTCAAATAATAAGATAAATATTTTAAAATATTAGAGAAGGGGAAAATTGTATCCCAGAATTTGTCTACCTTTTGGCACAGAGCTACATACACCATTTTTTTTTTGCCAGTCCTGGTGCATGACCTCAGGGCCTGAGCACTATCCTGGCACTTTCTCAAGGCTAGATCTCTACCACTTGAGCCACAGTACCACTTCCAGCTTTTTTTTCCCCATGTATGTGGTATTGAGGAATTGAAGCCTGGGTCTTCATAAATGCTAGTCAAGCACTCTAACATTAGGCAAAACTCCTGGCCCCACACACATCATTTTTTAAAAGAAAAAAATATAAAAGTTTCCCATATTAGCAGTGCAAGGTTTGATCATTTTCAAACTAAAATTACACCTATTTGTGAAAAATTTGTTATACTAAGCCCCACTAATAATTCATATGCACTAATTCATATTTTTCATTTAAAATTGTCTTCTTTCTTTCTAGTTAATTTCGCCTTATGATTAGAATCTTTAAAGAACACTCTTCAGTATAAGAAATGATAATCTATTATTATTATGCGTTCTGCATGAATTTTAAATAAAGTATTAACCCCTTGCTTGGCTTTTCATCTTTGTCTGGCTGTGTGCCCATTGAGCTCCATAGACATACTCTAAATAAAACTCACAGGTCCTATCTGAAGCATTGCCAAACCGTGATTCTTTCTTAATACAACCTGCTAGAGCGGGCATACAAATTTCCCCTATCTTCCTCAACACTGCTGACCTGCTCCTCAGCACTCACTCCAGTGCCACACCTTCACAAACCTCATTCTTCCTGTAAGGCACAATGGCCTTTCACCACATTCTATGCCTGCCTTCCCTCTGGTACTTTTTACATGCAGCTAGGCATCCGATGAGAGTCTATTTCCACCTTCCCTTGAAAGCTGGGGTACTTTGAGATCTGGAAATGAGTCACAACTCATTTGTATAAGGAAAAAGTGTGCAGTATAAATGACATGTCCAGAAGTACCTGGCAACAATCAAGTAATTTTTTTGTTTCGTTTTGTTTTGTTTTTCGGCTATTAAAAAAAATAAAATTAGCTTTTGGCTATTAAAAAATAAAATTAGCCTAAAACATTTGCACTACCCGATTTTAATCCAGGCTACTAAATATGTGATTGTTGTACTTGCTACAATTGCCCTTGAACTGGATTATATTAATCACTGGCTGTGAGAAGTAGCAAGAGATTAATAATAAACCAAAAGACAATTGGATAAACACAATTAAGGCAGTATTAAGGCATTCAGTTAAGAAGGCTGTGAGAAATTGGTTTATATTTCCTTCCATTTGTGAACTCATTATATTAAGCCTTCAGAAGACTATTGGCTTATCTTTCAGTAAAGAATAATTTAGTTCACTTGTTTAACTACACATGTCAGCAATAGGTTTACTGGGTTCTTTATATAAAGAGGTGACATAGGAAAATGAAAAGCATGCACAATTTTGATTAAAATTTCATTACATAGTTTGTGTTCCTTCCTTCTCTCAAATCTAATATAATAATGCCTAAGTTATAGATACTATCCTGAGCTCTAAGACTGTATTTATGGATGGGGTGTAACTTTTGGAAAAAGGCTTATGGCATTTATAGGACCCTGTGTTTTATCCTCAAAGCAACAAAACAAAGAAACAATAGTTCATTTGTCTAAAAATAAAGGAGGGAGGGGAACAGGCATTTGTTAAATGAAACTACTGATTATTTTTGCCTTATTCCAGGGAAATGATATGGATGAAAGTGTACCTGAGGGCAGAGCCTAGGAGGAGAGTACACAGGGAGATTAGAAATGGCCTTCCTCTTTCTGGCCATGTCAGATTATAGCTCAGTAGAGCTCATCCAAGCTTTGATGTCCATTTTCACCAGTGTCACCTAAACATAAGGAAGTAACCATCTGGCAATTTTCCATCTCCAGCACTTTACAGGAAGCCTTCCACTCTGTCACCCCAGTCCCCTGTCCATGTCCCACTGTTTTGCTGTAGTGCTGAGCTCTCACTGGAAGTCATTTTACCATCATTGGTTGGCCCAAGTCTTTCATGCAGACACAGCCATCAGCATGGCATCTTGATTGATTGAAAAAGACAAATCACAAGTAAAGGCCACAACACTTTGAAGGTAATACAAGTGTCTGCATTCACTGAAGTCTTCAAAGTAAAGTTTGCACAAAAAGTACTATTGAAAAACTTTCTGTCTTCCACACAGATGAGTAAAATGTAATCTCCATTTTCATTCAAAATTAAATGTCCATAAATTTAATACTGGGAAACTTTCTGTCTCCTGTACAGATGGTTATGATGTAATGTTTAGGCCTTGTACTTGGTTTTATGTTCAGCAGATTGTGAGAAAACATTAAATCAATCACTACTAGTTGCAAAGAACTAATAATATCTTGAAATGGAAGGTTAAATTTTAATCGTTACAAACAATAAGAATATTGGCATTAGTAATAAACCAAATTTCAATTGGTTATTTCACAAGTTAGGCTTCTTTCACATGTAACTAATCTACTTGTAGAATTCTAGAGCGAAAAGGTATCTCTAATTCATGTTTTTAAACTTACTAACATTTTGACATTGGTCTCCTGAGGGACATCTGGTTGGTTCCATATCTTGGCTGTGGTAAATAATGCTGCAGTGAAAATGGTTGTACTGGTATCTTTGGTGTGGCCTTGTCTGTAATCCAGGAGTGGGATTTCTGGGTCATAGGGGAGCTCTGTGTTTAGTCTTGCCTCCACATTGCCTTCCAAAGTGGTTGAACCTGTTTACATTCCCACCAACAATGCAGCAATACTTATGTTTTTGGCCACAGCCCCTCCAGCATCTGTTATTATTAGTTATCTTCCTAATGGCCATTCTAATTGGGGTGTGGTAGTATCTTAAAGTTGTATTGAGTTGAATTTTATGGCCAGATATGTTGAGCATTTCTTTATGTGTCTATTGGCTTTTCTTCTTCTTCTTCTTCTTCTTCTTCTTCTTCTTCTTCTTCTTCTTCTTCTTCTTTTTCTCCTTCTTCTTCTTCTTCCTCTTCTCTTCCTCTTCTTCTTCCTTCCTGGAAGCCTATCACTGTTTATCCCACTTATTAATTGGGTTGTTTTTACATCTTATCATATAAATAATATTTATTGAATTGAACTTGAGGAAATGTAAACAAGGTATTTTTATTCTTCTTTGTTGCTGTTTTTGTTTTATGTTGATTTGGTTTTATTCATTTATATCTGTCTTTGGAATGGTAAAGGGATTGACATAAATGCAGAAAACAAATGCAGCAGTAGTAGTCTGTAGACACTATGTTCAAAATGAACTATACAACTTGAAAAACTGGGAGAGAGTGAGGGAAAGGGTAACATTATTTGAAATTAAATGTACTCTTTATTTGACTTATGTAACTGTAACTTCACAATAACAATAAAATTGGTTAAAAAATAAAATCAGCATAGTTGAAAAGTTAGATATTAAAATATTTTTAGATGTTTGTTTAGGGGGGAAGGATGATAAGATTGTTCAAACTAGTGCAATATTTCTTTTTGGCACCTCTAAAGATTCTGAATATTCTAATTAAATGAAAAGAAATACTTCTCATTGTTTTTGAGATTTCATGATTGATTTCAGAGGCCATTGAAGTTGATTCAATTGTGAGAAACAGAGGAGCCACATTTTGAGAGGTGGAATCTGGAGTCTTTATTGCAAAGGTAGTGACTGCAGGCAAACACATGTCACCAGAAAACGTGCAGCCTCAAATACACTTAACATGGTTCAAAAACTGAGCCAAGAGAGTAGTAAAGCAAAGGAAGAGAGGAAAACCAATACCAGTAAACCAGATCATCTCCAGTGAAGTGAGATTCCACTGTCACCGTAGGCGAGCCAGGGGACATGAGATGTGGAATAATGGTGACTTAGCTGGTCCTGCCTTAAATAAAGTCCAGGTCTGGGGGAGTGTCCCCTGGTAGGAGATGCAGTGTTTACCTGGTTCAAGGCACAGGACTGATCCTCCAGGCCTCTAGGATTTCAGGCATGCCCGCCACCTTCTTCTACCATGAAAACAGGATACATGTCCCCAGGTAAATCCTCCAGGCCTCTAGGATTTCAGGCATGCTTGCCACCTTCTTCTACCATGAAAACAGGATACATGACCCCAGGTAAATCCATTCCATATCATCCACCATTTGGCCAACGTGGTCCCCAGTTAGACCCACTATCTTTATTTCAATTCCTCACCAATCACCTTATTTGTTCAACGATATGCTAAATTTATTGAGATTATCAAGATAGGAAATCTGTTTGCACTTCAGATAGGATAATTATCTCAGTAGTAGTTATCTTCCAGAAGGTACACTCATATGATCATTTTATTATTACATAGAAGTTTTCATTTTTATAAGGGAAAATAACAAGCCCTGAGTTCCAGTCCCACAACAAATCACACACACACACACACACACACACACACACACTCAGAATTCATCAGTGAATCTTTCTTCCCTACTTCTATCTGAAGTATTTCTTCAAGTCTTTCTATTTCCATATAAATGGGGCAATGTCATTCTTTCTGATGGCAGCATAGAATTCCATTTTGCTTAAATACCACATCTTGATCCAATCATCTACTGAGGGGTTGGATACATATCTTCACTATGGCTCAATAGTTTCCCTCATTTGTAATAATTAGTACACATCTAGGACTCTCCTAGCAGAGGATCACAATAGCTCAAAACCTAGGAACAGAAGGTCATATAGGATGAGGCTAAATGAATGGATCTCTAAGGTATCGAAACAAGAGCTTTATCTTGTGTGATTGTTGTTCTTAATGTACTATGTTATTTCTCTTCTCTTTTTTTGCCCTTTGGTTAATTTCATATTGTTACTGTATCTAATTTTCTTATGTGATACATTGTATATACCTTTATTTGTTTATTTGAAATAGGATAGGGAAGGGGGGGAAAACAAGATGATTAGGAAGGGGTAAGGGGAAGGCAATGGGACCAAACATGACAAGGGGTATCCATGTGTGAGAAGTAATGCACCTACTACCTGTGAATGTAACTGTAACCCCTCTATATATTACTCCGACAATAAAAAATTAAAAAAGAGAAATACTTGGATGTTACCCCATCACACACTTCTCTCTATTGTACTTTGTAACAAAGAGCATGTATTACCCCAACAATCTTCTTTTTTAATATTTTGGGTAAGTTCATAGTTCACAATATAATACTAATTAGAGTATTATTTATGAATGGAAATCCATGTCATCTTCCCCATGAGTCACTGCTTTCTCAAAATGACTTAAATCACAACTCACAGATTGTGACATAAAATTAAACAAATCAAATAGTAGTTCAGGTTCAGTCATCTTTGGTTTCCTCATGGAACCCTCTCAATCACTTAGATGTTCTCCTGTGCTGTTTGGCCTCACTTTCCTTCCACACATGCAAACCCGGAGAACAATTTATCTTTTTTCTACCCTCACATTTTTGCATTTTTGCCAATTTAATTTAAGTGGAATCATGGAAACATATAATCTTGGGTCTGTATGTATTACTCTAGACAAGTAAGCTGCTAGTTAAATAAGCCCTTGCACATTGATCTGGCTATTTTTCTAAGAAAAATGTGCTTAATATTCAGCTATGTGACTGTGTGAGTAAACAGAGACTTTTAATTTTTTTCCAGTAGTATTTCATTGTATGCATGCATTAGAGTGTGTTTACCCATCCACTTTTTAAGAGACATCTGGGTTGTTTCTTGATTGTGGTGATTATAAAATTTCTGTAAATATTTGCTTATAGACTTTTATATAAACATAAGTTTCTGTTGAGGGAAATTGATGGGTTGTATTATAAGCATGTGTTCACATTTATAAGAAACTGTCAAACTGTCTATTGTATTGAGTATAAAGTTTGGCATTCAAATTGTAAATTTCTGTGAGTTCTAATGAAGTGGCACTATATGCAGTGCGATGATTTCTACTGAGCATTTAGAGAACTCTAGAATTGCTTCTGCCTAATTAGAATTGAGAGTGAGTTTCTTGATGCTTGCTTATTTTTTATCTTTTATCTTTTTTTGGTAAAAGAGTTTACATATTTGCTTTTATGTTTCATAGCTACATTGCGTTTACACTGCTGAACTACATCTTATATATCAGAAAATTTCCACTCAAAAAGCGATGCTTACACTTCCCTAAGTATTGTTTTGTGATGAAATAGTCCCATACACAGTAACCATAAGTGACATTTATCAGTATTTTAATTTAT